>NC_048415.1:5307044-5312829 GCF_013103735.1 Etheostoma cragini
CACACACACACACACACACACACACACACACACACACACACACATACTGCAGTTTATTTTTAGTTGATCCTACGGACACGATCCTGACATCACTAGGGCACCAAATCTGTAACTGAAAATACTCCCAAATGAGTAATGTTTGTTACATATTGTAGCTGTTTTAGTAAATTATCTAGCCGTTTGGAAAAATGAAACTATACATCTGTGAGCCATTTCATTGGTGTGCATTTGCTCGGGTGCACTTAAGTAAAATTATGAGGTACTGTACAGTATATAACCTACACTTACCTTACTTATAACCTATACTTAGTTCATAGTGTTACCAGTTTATGTTACTTTATAATTTTACACCACTACATGTATTTTGACAGCTGTAGGTACACTGCAGATTTAGATTAGTATTATTCAATATAAATCAAATAATACACGTATTATATGGGTTACTTTTGTATTTTTACTTAAGTAAAGTTTTGAATGCAGTAGTTCTTGTCTTGGGATATCATGGGATCTAAAAACGACAGACTTCTCCTTTAACGAAAAACCTAAACATATTACATGGATAGACGGCTATTACAGAAGAAAAAGCTGTTTTACTGAAATGATGAAATGCCAAGGAGCAGCAAACCACAGTGTACACAGAAACATGCCATCTCTGTCTCTTCCTGTCTGATAGCCAATGACAGCTGAGCCAAGACAGACAGAGCAAGACAGGAGGCAGATGCTGTCGATTTACAGAGATAACTCTCCTGCTCTCAACCCATTCTTCTTTTCCGCCTTTAAGTCTCTCTGTTCACTCTGCTCTTCTGCTTTTTCAGAAGTTCCTCTCGAAGCCAAAGAAAACTGTGGATGCTAATTTTAATCACATGTGCCATGCAATTATATGTGTCTTTGCGTTTCTGCTTTTTATTTTTTTTCTCCTCCGAGCTCTTTCAATAATGGAAGCTGTGGTTATTTTTGCTACAATAAGGTTCAAATTGACGTCGTGATAAAAGCTATGAGTCTGAGACGGATGAGAGGATCTGAAAGACTCTAACAGAGGCCTTAGGGTCGCTCACTGTCTCCCTCTCACTCACATTGAAACATCTTGACGTACTCAAAGTCCTCTAAGATCTCAAACCAGATGCTGCCCGGGCCTTTGTGTCATTTAGAGGAGACTGGGTCGCCCACGGCAACATGTGGAGCAACCAGCACAGGAAGCAGGCAGACCCGTCTCCTCCTGTATCTGGGGGCTTTGTCACACTTTACTGTAGACCCCTTTTCCAGGAATTACTGGATCATTGCAGACTTGGTAGTTGTTTTGGAACAGCCAACAATTTCATACATCAGAAGTAGTAGAGCCTTTTCACATATTTATAGATGATATAAAAGATGTAATAGATGTTCCATGGACTGTGGCAATGTTTTAATCCCAGGAACGAACTGACACTTAGGAGATGCCTTTTTCTCTCTATATGTTTAATTTCCACTTCTTTCTTTATTAAAGAAAAAAGTGTAGATATTGACTATTCCCACAATTTTATAATCTAATTTAAGTTATCAAGTTTTTGCAGAAGAGCTCTAAAAAGTGTGACTGACTTCTCAAACAGCTATTGTTTGCTGTATAAAACATATTTGCACTGCAACAAAAACCTGTGATTTCATTTTGTTTTCTCTGTGGTGACAGGGTGTGAGAAAATAGATTCCTCCCGCTCTTAGAAATACTGTCTTTCAGCTCATTTTAGAGATTTGAATTGAGTTATTTCAGCAACTTAATTTACACTATTTTGCGCTGAAAGACAGAGCTTGTGGATTTCGTATGCGCTTCATCCTCTAAGAGCTGTTGCTGCTTGTGGTTGTCATTGAACATAAAGCTAGAAAAAGGCAAGCACTGATAATAAAAAGGTTAGCAAGGTTCCCTGGTAATGATGCATGACTATTAAGGAGATGTTGCACATTTCGCAGAAAGTACTGATATCTGTAAGCAGCCACAGACAAGTGTGGAGCTTAAACCCAAAAGTCCTGTCTTCCAGCAATGTTACTATGTTACCTGTAACGGTTGTTCAAAAGATCTTCAAATCAATATGCGTAAAAGACGCCTTGTTCATGAGACTTGTTTAAGATGCAGAGATCTCCTGCAAAATGTTGTCATGAGTAACGTGCATGACTTTCTTTCAATCTGCATCATGTCACTATAAACTATAAACGATGCAGTGGAGCACGTGAATAAGAGTTTTTCAAGAAACGTTTGTGAAAAACTGAAATGAGAAACAGCTTTTTCTCAGGTTTCTTAACATGTGGGTTGGGACTCCACGTGGAGTGTCTTTCTTGATATACAAACTGGGTTGGAGGAGATTTCTAAGATGTACAGTCTATGTACAGTGTATATGTATCATATAAAAACATTTAAATCTAATAATTTATGCACTACATTTGGAGATTCACCCATTTCCACACACAGTATATCCTGACAACTGATAACAGGTTTTCCTTAGCTGCACATTATGACTTGACTTGACAAAGATTATGGGAACTAAAAATGGGGTTGCGGGTCGAAAGAGAACCCTTGTCCTTGGCCAGTTCCCAGCAGATTTAAACTGAGCAAGCAGGAAACATGGAGACAACATGGAGGAACATACAACTGCACACACATACACACAGCACACACACAAAACCTCGCAGATTCAGCAGAAACACCGGGTCACACTGTGTGACACATTGGACAAGTGTGAAAGACGCATACAAGCACACACGCACAAACACACACACAAACCCACACGCACACACACACACGCGCGCGCACAGCCTACGGTGAAGTGTGAAACACCTTGCTACAGTCCTGCCAAGTTGTTTAACAACTGCATTGTTACCTATGGTTTCTGCCAAACTGTTATTTTGTCTATTATCAACATACAAGTACTAAATATACTGCCAGTCAGCCACCTTACATTGTGAAGCCCAACAGCTTCCCAGTAGTGAGTCACATAAGTGGCCATGCTGTCCAACCATTGTCCCCATGTAAAGCTATAATTATCTCAGAAACATTGCACACTCTTGCTACACTATCCTGGCTTGACTTACACCTTTTCAGGTCATCTTCTTTGATTCTTTTGTAGCTGTCACAATGGAAGAGGAGAAAGAGAAATAACCGGGGCTCTGTGACATAAGAAAGATGCCTGGTGAGCCAGAGCTGCAAACACTGGTTCTGAGAAGTGAAGCCTAAGGAATTGAACAACACTGCTGCTTCAACTGCTTTGAAACTTTAGGGGTGAAACTCAAAAACACTCAAAACAATGGGAAATAATAATAATGGACAATGACAATAGGAGATTGTCTCAGTCTCCTAAAATGACTCTGAAACAATGCTGCAGAAATAAAATATTAGATTTTCTGGTTAAAATGAATTCACTCTTAGTTTAGCTATGATGCAAACATAAGAGAAACAGATCAATTAATATGCAAACAGTTTGGGTAAAATATATAAGAAATGGGCTTCAACAAACAAGTCATTCTGAAATGTTTTTCCAACTTCCTTATCTTAATGTACACTCTTGTCAAATCCATAATGTTTTACCATATTAGTTTTTGTGCCTGGACGAGTTGTTCTCTGTCTACAAAAGCACACAAATAAGATATATCTGATCCCAAAATCTGACAAATTTTACTAGAATTTGTCAGGAATATATGATGTACTATAGAATGACCCTACAGAGCAAAAATATCACTGTCAGCATTGAATTAAATATTTCACACCCAGATTCATTTCCTTGTTAGACTGTACAGGAACATCCTGTATCCGAGCCAGAATAATGATGTCACCCAGGAAAGAACAATGTGCATGATGCAACCATGGCAACACTGTCACTGAAACCAGAGAAGGGACAGAACGGATGCTCACACATGAATCTGTCCTCGGAGAAAAGGAAAAAGAAAATCACAGAGTTCAAACATTAAACTGTCTAAATAAACGAAAGGGATGAGTTAAATATATCTTGTGAGAGACCAGTTTGGAACAGTTTCAGTACATGCCGTGACCAAGAGGATAATATTTATGTCTGTTTGTCCTCCCCCGCTCCTCTTTACTCTGTTCTCAAAAATCCTGCAAAGGTTCCCTAACATGAATTTAGTGGTTTTTAAGATAATGTGGCAACATTGCATGACTTTGTGGTTCTGCTTAAATACAGCCCACTGCTTTAAGTCTAGTCTCGCTTTTGCCAGACCCTCCTCCAACGTGCGCTGGAAGAGAGTTAGGCTATTTCACATTGCATTTGGGAATGGGAGAAAAACGTGCTCTGTTTTATTAGCATTTCTTTTAACCACTCACAATTGTCTAGGGCGGTGATAAGCCACGTTGCCGCTGCAAAAAAGGCTCAGAAGGAACTTGTTTAGGTGGAACATGTGTGTTTAAAAGTTGTTTTAGTTGTGTGACAGAAAACTCATATTAGACAGACAGTTGTCGCTAACTGTCGGGATTTACCCTTTAGAGATCTGAGACAAGGTTAACCACAGTCCTCCTACCAGAGGTACAAATGCCAACACAAAGGAAGCCCAAGGCTACGGATATCTAGCTTAAACGAGTGAAATCTGTAAGATTTTCCGGCGGCAACGGAGCAATCCCAGAAGTGGAACATCTAGGATATAGACTACTTTACGTCATACTCCATAACACAAAATCTGACAAAAATGACCTCCCGTTCCGTTTGAAAGGTGGCTGTAAAACATTTGCAGCTATTGTCAGTTTTTTACTTAAGTTACAAAGGATACATGTAGAAAATAACACAACATCAGAGCTGGTGTAACTACATTGAGTAAGAGCAGAGGGTAGGGGAAGTTCAATGTGGGCGGGAACTGTGTTCTTTCTGCAATTTTTGTACATTGTGAATTCCGAACCGAAACAAGTCCTCCAAACCATGCAATGATACGACCCACCAAGAGGAGCCTTTCATTAATTAGCGCCCCAAGCAGTGGCAGAAAGAAACAACCCACAGGAGCTTGTTCTGTCCTCATATCTAAACATAACGGTCGCGGTTTGAAACATGTCAATAACTTGTAATATAATCTTGGACCGACAAACATGCTTTTCTCATAAAATCACTAAGATTCAGTTAGTTCAACTAGACTCTTCATCTCCATCTTTGAGCATTGTCAGTGGGAGCACCACAACTGACAACACCAGTGTGCATCAGGCATAGCCACCATAATCATCATCATCACCTACGACAACATCACATTTCATCCCCATCATCACAATTACACACACTGCAGATGTAGTGGTGTCTCTGTTCCCCTTCCCTCACTGGGTCTCTTTCCCTTGCCCTATCACCATGACGATGGGAGCCGGTTTCGTGGATACAGTCACTAGGCAACCAGCAGCATCAGCAGCAGCAGCAGCAGCAGGAACAGCAGTGTCCTGTCAGAGCTGTAGTGGAGCAACAGAGAAAGTCGGAGCCAGCCTTCCTTCTCTAGCTGTATGCAAGTTTGCTCTTTGAAGATGAAATGTTAATGCTTCAATCAAGTCTTAGATCTGAAGCCTCTTACATTACACTCAATATAAGATGTGCTTACTGCAATTTAGGTTGACATAAAAGGGCTTAATGAGTTCTAGTAAGACTAAAATGAGTACAGGGTTAGGGTTGCCTGTCATGATTGTGTGTATTTGATGCAACTGTGTAAAACATATATACACATCAACAGTATAACTACTTTTACCACAATTATGGACACTGCTTCTTTTCCTAATCTCTCTATATTAGGTGTGTGTGTGTGTGTGTGTGTGTGTGTGTGTGTGTGTGTGTGTGTGTGTGTGGGG
>NC_048415.1:5312839-5328170 GCF_013103735.1 Etheostoma cragini
GGGTTGATACAGCATAGCATTGCGACATTTTCCGTGGCAAGACTGTGTCGATACACAGACGCCAGGTATCAATCTTTTATTATATATGTGTTAGTTTTTCTGCTTGACACTCCAATTTTGCATTCAATAACAAAAGTAATCTTTTTAAATAAAAACAGATAATGACAAAGTTTCATTTTGGGGACATTATTTGAAATAGGGAGAAAAAAAACAAATTTGGTTAAAGTGTATGAAATTGTAATAATATCCTACCGTAACATTAGTATCATAATGATAACATATCATGAGTCCTCTGGTGATTCCAACCCATACTATATATGCTTTTATCTCTCATAAAAGAGAACCGCTAAAGACGAAAAAATTAAACACCAACCAGAACAACAATAAACAATTGTGAAAATCTCGATTAAGGCTCCATTGACAAATATTTTCATTTTCAATCAATCTACCCCATTATTGTCTTACTATCAATTGTGCATGTGGTCTAGATTCATCTGACTGACAGTCCACAACCCAAACATATTTGGTTCACTTTCCCATAAATCCTTACATTTGAAAAGCTAGAACTGAAGAATGTTTGCCATTAATGCCAGACACAAATAGCCCACATTAACAATTAATTGATCATTAAAATAGCTGGGGATTCATGTTCTGTTGATCGACTGATCAATCTATGGACTAGTGTAACTGCTACTTACAGCTGGAAGAAAAGTGACCGCAATACTGGAACCAATGCGGGGCCGGGGCAGAAGACATATTCAGATACCTTAATTGTCAGTAAAAGAAGTAATACCTCAGTGTAAAAGTATGCAATTACAAGTGCAAGTCCTATCATCATCAAGTATATGTACATAAAGTATAGAGAAAAATAAATGTACTGTACATGCCAAATGGCAATATGAGATTTGTATCACTAATACCTTAATGTGTAGGCAGCATTTTTGTTATAGTTGGTCCAGCAGAGCTAATTCTAACTACTTTATAACGTGTTGAGCTGTTTAAGGTGTTTTAACCGCAGATGTAAATGCGAGTAAAAAGTAATATTGACTTCCAAAATGTAGTAGAGTAGACACATCAAGTAGCGTTCAAAACTGCACAAAGCTTGAGTCACTGTACTTGTCACAATCACGATAGAGTCTACGAAAACTAACTAGCAAGTGGGTCTACAACGTGTACAAGCCAACAGAGGGCATACTGTTACTGACTGCATTCATCTAGAAAAATGAGGCAGGTTACTGTAGGTGTCTCAAGAACTACATGTAGTATACTCTCAGACTATAACCTGGACTGCTCCACGATGCCAAAGACAGAGACCAAAACTGAAAACATGTTCATTAGATGAAACAGAACAAGGCTATTAGCAGTGACTGCAAAGCCCTACTGAAAAGAAAATGTATGAATATAACCCATCTTAGGGGCAACACGGACAGAGAATCTTTGAAAATGAAGACTGTAATTAAATATTCCCTTTGATTAGAAGAAGCCCTTTTTTTACATGCCGCTTTAGTGTCCATGGCTGCAACTCAGTAAGATACTCAGTACAGTATGTGTGCTGTTCAGTGATAAGACTGACAAAAAAAACTACGGCACATGATCACAGAAATTATGATCCAGACAATGAAACTGTTAACCTTGTACAGGTTTGTAACAGCAGTAATAAAACATTTAGCCGCATGGTTAACAACCCATTGTCATTACAAGCGTGACTGATAAATCTAAATAATGGGCAAGATAGTCTAATAATGTACAGTACCTCAGGCTGCTGGATTTAACAGGTGTGTGTGTGTGTGTGTGTGTGTGTGTGTGTGTTAATGTTTTATATCAAAACATGAAGCTATCATGGTAGAATGGCTGGGGGCTACATGTCAAGACAGGAGGGTATAGCGCACACACACACACACACACACACACACACACACACACACACACACACACACACCTCTCTTCCTGCAGTCATGGCTGTTTCATTAGCTCATCACAGAGCTTGAAAGGCTCTGGGATGAGGGTCTGAGAGAGGATGAAGGGACCATTTAGATAGAAATAGAAGTGGGGAACAGATCTAAATGATTATATACAGTAGTCCTAGTGACAGATGTTGTTACAAATAATAATTTATGCCATTATTTGTCGCATAACACCAGCCTAATTAAATATTTATGGTCATGACAGTACCTGGAAAAATCATGAGATGCATGTCCATGAATACAATTTTAGAAGATGCATATGACAGAAAATCTATGGGAGATTTTGGATATACATGTTGTGCAAAAAGGTGATGAGCCACAGCCTCCTGATATTAAAGAGATTATGCATCAAGGCATCATTTCCACAGACTGAATGACAAATACTGCAGCAGGTAGCCTATGTGTCAATCCATGTTGCCTTACGTTGTAAAGTCGAGTAGTTATCCATCTGTCAGGCTGCTTGTTTAGTTTCTTTTAAATCACTCTGGTGGCTCCTGTGTGGGCCCCGCAGCACCGGACAGGATCAGTACCGGGACGAACCGGGCCGGTGTGAAACCAGGACAGGTACCCGTGAAACCAGCAGCATCTTCAGTACCCCCGAGGCCAGAAAACGGAGGAGGTGAACACAGCAACTCGAGTAGTGTGACTCATTTTAGGATCATTCAGTAGGGTTTAAATCCAAGTCGGGTACACACACCGTTTTCAATCAGATCTGCTTGGTGGTTTAGTTGCAAGATGCTTCGCTCCGCCTCCATGAAAAAAATAAAAAAATAAAATAAAAAGCTAAGATGCAGGCACACACCGGTAAAGAGAAAGGTCAGTGTGCGGTTATGGAAATCACACCGGAGAAATGGATCCGTTAGGAAAAGAGCGGTGCACTGTTTCTTCTTCTCCGTTACCGTAAAGCCGCTGCAGGGAGAGAACACATTCAGCAGGAGCGTCTCCTCCCATCTATCCCCCGAAGAGAGAGAGAAAGAGAGAGAGAGAGAGAGAGAGAGAGAGAAAGAGAGAGAGAAAGGGAGAGGGAGAGAGAGAGAGAGAAAGAAAGAGAGAAAGAAATGAAGATGGAACAAGGACGCCAGAGTAGGTGCGTTTGCGCGCGCGCATGAAAGTGTGTGCCAGTGTGTCATAAACCTAAATGTGCACAGATGTGTGTATGTGTGGGAAAAAGAAGAATGGACTCACCTTTTTTATCTCATTGTGTCACTTTCACTGCCACACGCGCACGCGCACACACACACACACACACACAGACACGCACCATGAAGGTGTCCCTGAGACTGTTGCCATGCTGCCTTAATCTTTTTCTGTGAGAGAAATGTTTCTTCTGTGGACAAAAATAGCTCATGTTGCTAAAGATGATTTTAAATTATAGAAGTTGTTATGTGGGTGTCAAATGTTTAATCACCCTACTTTGTTTTTCTAAACATGTATATAGGGCTATTCTCATAGTTGATTAATATGCTGATAATTTAATGGTTTGGTCTACTAGATATCAGAAAACAGTTGTGTGATGTTATCAAATCAACAAAGTCTGGATGAATACCTTAAAAAACGTAGTCTTGTAATTGACTAACAATAAAATTGCTGATTTTCTGGCAATCAATTAACAGTTGCAGCTCTACACCGATAATAAAACCACTGCAAATATTCATGTACAGGTACTGAGCATGTGTGTGTACTTCAGGCCTGTGTGTAGTGTGTAATAACAACAGAGTGAAAACATTATAATTCCCTTGCAGGATTAAAAAACGTTGTATGTGTATGTATTTATATTATTGTTATTTTCCAACCTCCTGTTAAAGAGGATAAAGGTTGCTTATTAGCACAAGCTAAAATCCAAGCAAAGACAACCTTAATGATATATAAATATATATATATATATATATATATATATATATATATATATATATATATATATATATATATATATATATATATATATATATATATATATATATATATATATATATATATATAATATTGGAGTCATGCAAGATGGTCAAAATCAAAGCCCAAGAGTTTGACACATCCAGACATATAAGATTCTACATTTTATATGATGCAACTTGATTTTGTCTTTCATTATGCCCCGACCATTATGTCATAACCACGTCATATTGTAATTATCGTATAGCATGATACAAATTTCTGGATTGGAGAAAACACACCAACATCCAAGTTGTAATTACAAATGAGAAAGGTTTTTATTGTTTTCATTATTGTTTTCACCAAGTTGGACTTGGTGCTTAACAAAACAGAAGTACCTAAAACAACTCAAATAACACAAGTAGGCTATCTCATGTCATTCAGTTGTTCAGTTTGTGTTAAATTGTCAGTTTTTATTCTCACACACATCCAACTCTGCAATCACACAACCTTCTTCAGTTTTCCAACGATGTGAGTCCTTGCAAGTCTTACATTTTTCCAATCTCTGCCATTCCTCCCATGTGATGCAAACACAGAATAAGACCCTTCCTGCTTTGTAAACGCCCATTTCGTTAAAAATTTCCATTTTTCCAGTTTGTCACGCAGGCTTTCTATTACAAATATGCTATTTCCATCCACAAGCTGAGACAACCCAAATGGCATCATCATCATGGTTATTTGATCCTCCACAGTCACAGAAAGACATTACACTACTGTTTACAGGCTGGATAGTACTCAAAACGACAAATGAACAGATCTGCATGTGGAGTGCCTCTTTCAGTGGCAATTTTTTTTTTTTAAATGCTACTCCACAAAGACATGATCAACCCTGCAGGTCTTCCAATCTGAGCAGCGATGGCAGCAGTAGGATGTTAATCACAGATGACATTATCAGCACCTGTCCCCACTGCCGAAGACGTATTTAAAAAAACTAAAATGTGTTTGGCATTATGCCAGGGATAATTATGTCCCTCCTCTTCTTTATCCTGCTCTTGACTGACACTTTAGCTTCCAAAACTAAATCTGAACCTAAAAGGTAAAGGTGCCATCTATCAAAAATGATAACCACAGTGATATGAAGATTTAGCTCTCTAGCTCATTATTTGAATTGAGCATTGTAAACTTCAAAATTTAAATGTATTTGTCACCACTGACATTAGTGCTACACGCCAAATGACTGCACCAGTTGGCAGAAAAATTCAAACATTTCTTGAAAATATATATTGATGGTAGTCCAGAGGCTAAAAATGAGTTTTGCATAAACAGCTGTGAGAAATCCAAATAACGTGGAAAGACATTTCAGCAACGTGGCAATTTAAAATACAAGATTTTAGGCGGCTATTATGGGACAATGTATAAGCCGTTGCTCTAAACACGTAATCCGCCCGCAATCCCTCCAGTCCTACTTTTTAATTCGCTTTATATGCTTGTATAGATTGTCATACAGCTTTAACAATGCAACTGTATAGCAGCATCTGTGGCACAGTTATGATTGCATAGTTGTGATAGTTGCAGAACTGCAGAGGACCCCTGTTGGTATTGTGATGGACATCATAGAAGTGAACAGCCAGAGCTTAGAGCTCAAAGCAAGGCAAACTGCTGCTCATAGTCAGTAGCCTACTGAGTGGGCTGCTGTTTTGTGGCTGTCTGAGCCCAATCAGCTCCTCCACAGCCAGCATGAGGCCCATTACATTTTATTTGTTGCCTTTAATTTCACTTTGCAAAGCAATAAAACCCCTTCACAGACTTGACAACAAAATATGAGCAGGTTGTTGCTTAATCATTAGCTAATTTTCCTGTGCACTTTTTCACCTCAGCTACTCAAATTGGACTGATCAGCGAAGAAGAACATCAATGTTGCACAATTTCTGCAAAACTCAGATTAAGATTAAGTCCAATAGTAACAACATTTCTCGCTTTTACAACACCTGCACATGGCAAAGTGCGGATAAGGTTAAGAAAAATGGTTATTGCAAATTGTTAATGTATGGTTAGGGCTAGCTAATAAACATACACTTGGTAGCATGTCCCTACTTTCTGCCCGGCTATCTTTGTTGGGAGCATCGGCACTGGACATTAACTTTTTTTTTGTATTGGGACAATTACTGTACATTGTATGAACCAATAGCACTGTATAGTCTAAAGTCATTTCCAATGCTCCTCCCACAATTGACCATTGAAATACACTAAAACTCTAAAATACAAATCAAAACAAAACATAAACAATAGAACAATAAGTTGATCATAAAACTCACTGACAAACAGCAGGTCATTCATGACTACATTACTCTGTTTTAACTGGAGTTTAAAATGATTCTAGCCATCATCCATTTCAATTCTGAATCATCTAGTATGGACATTGTTGCAACTGGGCTGAGATTAAAGAGGCAAGCATGTGGCTCAATTCCATGACCATGAGAATAAATTTGTTTGGGGAAGGTGGCTGCCCCTCCCTTATAACCATTGCTGAGGAGCCCTTGAGCACTGCACCTAACCCACAGCTGCTTCATTCAGCCTGCTCTGAAAAGATCACACTGCATTCATCTACTCAAACAAAGGTCCAAAACAAAAAGCAAATCAAATACATTAGATGAGACATCTATTTAAAGCTGTGATCAAATTAAGAAAATGTCTGATTGGGATTCTGATTATGTTTGCCTAAATGAGATAAAAATAAAAAGATAGCTGCCTTCAAAAAGGGTCCGTCTCAGTCAGGAGGGTTTTTAAATTCTCATGATCTAAATCCAAACAATAACAATGATATTTCATCCAACAGGAGGACTGCCAGGCGTAGAAATGGCACGTCCTAGGTCATGACAACAACAGAAGGCTTGAAACTGGAGCCGTAAAGAAAGATTTCTACAACATATTTCTACATATATATATATATACAAGTTGATCAAATATGGCTGCTATCCTGGCTTCAACTGACCTCCGACACTTGATAACTAAACATGACTGAGGACCTTCAGCGCTACTTCAATCCACTGTACTCAACTCAAACACATAGTATCCTTATGCCATCTGTGCCAGTTGGCAGGATAAAGCTTCAGTTAAACCCAGATGGCAGCCCTGGGACTCTCCAAGATTGACTGACTTTAACACAGTCTGGGAGAAAACAGGAAGCTTGCCAGTCAACAACTCAACTCTCTCTTTCTTTATTCCTCTCTCTCTCTCTCTCTCTCTCTCTCTCTCTCTCTCTTTCTCTCTTGCTCTCTCTCTCTTGTCACCCTGAGGATTTTATTTCCGGGGATGAAACTGGACGGGAAAAAGATTAATTCAAAGTCCTGTTCATCAGCTAGGACTACGTTTTTTGTTCTATTTTTTTGTGACTGCGTTTGTTGCCTGTTGCCAACAATTTAGGGGAGCCTTAGGGGCTTTTTAGTCAAAGTGTATAGACACAATTTAGTGTGGAAACAATCAACAAGTTTTGATTTCAAACAATAAAGTGGTCTACCTTAAGAACATGGATAATTGCACAAACAGAAAAAGCATAATTCTAAATCACATTATAAATGCTAATTTGATAAATAGGTGTATATATATATGGGAAGATGTAAGCCTAATTTTGTATTGACTCCTTTTTGGTTTAGACTGGTAAGAGTTTTTGTATTACATTTTGTAAAAATGTTGAGGAACCTTTGAACATTTGTCATTTTTGTTGCTCATGGTTTTTCTACATCCAGCTGTGCAATGGCCCGTTGTTTGAGTACAGTGATGTGTTACATTACCACAGTTCAACCCTCCTGTTGTCCTCGGGGCAAATTTGACCAAGTTTCAAAAAGTTACTCTGTCAGACGTTTGGGTTTCTTTCAACCAAATAGTCAAAAAATATAAAGTGGATGGTTCTTCACAAGAACAATAAATGATCAGTTCACTACTCTTATAGGATCTGATCTCAGTGTCAGGAAGTATTGCGTGATATCAGGTCTCGCGATGTAACAAAATGCTTCACGGCACTGCACACATACGGAAGAAGAAACAACAACTTAGGAAAACATTGTCGGAGGAACAGAGAAAGAGGAAACGGCAGATTGACCGAGCGAGGAGTCAGACACAAGTAAACATGGGAGTTGCCAAAGATCTATTCCAAAACTGTAAGGGGAGCTCTATAGAGGAATCTGCGAGCAAAAAAACAGCAAGCTAAAGCAAGAAAACAGTGAAGAAATGGCCAAAACTGCATAGCAAACAAACAAAAAGGTCAAAAAGGGTCAAAAACATTGACAAAAACATCAGAAAAAGTGACAAAAACATGTAAAGAAATTACTAAAATGTTTTCAATTTTAATGTTGACACAAAAAGTTGTTGGTCAAGGTATAGACAACACAAGCAAAAAAAGCAGTGAGCCAGAAGGGGCCAGGCTTTACACTGAAATCAAATCAATGAGGAGCTTCATGCTGTGTCTATTTATGACTAACTGCTTTTTTCAATAGTCCAATCCCAACACCATTATTATAGGCTTACTGATTGTAGAAGTGTACATGCATAATAAGCTGTGCAAGTTGTGCATTTCCTATAAAGAGAAATTATGTACTGTACAAGAAATGTATACACATCATATTCTTATTCTTCTTTCAGGGTTAGAAATTCATGCAAGGACATTTACAAACATTTTCAATTTTCTCTAATATAATATTAATACATTTTATTTGTAATGCCCTTTACATTTCAAAAAGAAATCTCAAAGTGCTAATATAATCTAAAATGCACTGCAAGATTAACAAGGCATCATATCATAAGAGCCTTGTTGTCAAGCAACTCAGGTGAAAAGTTATCAAATTTAAACACAATGCCTGAGAAACAGCCTGTTTTACTCTCTGTGTAACACTTTGATGGGCCAAACTAATTTTAAGGGAGCCAGGTCTAGCCTGAAGGTTCCTATTTCAGGCAGATCACATTCAGCTGATTTTTGCCCACAGGTCCTATTTTGGGCAGCTCTGGTTTAGAAAGCCAAGCATGGATCCGCTATAAAACATAGGCAGCACTGCGGTACATTTAGAGAGCTCGCTTATTTTTGGTACCAAATTGCTAATGCTTCAAAACCACTCATACCTATTCTGTAATGGAAATACAACAGCGATGTTCATTTCACAGTGGCAGGAGAGTTAAAACTGCAAACGGAGTACATTTTGGCATTTCTCACTATGCTGCAAAAGGGCTGTTTGAGGGTTCAGACTGGATTTTAAGGTTGAGTTTAAAATTAGGGAAAAGTTAAGCTTTGTCTGGGGTTTAGTTATGTAGTCGTGACAGTTGAGGAAAGGGTTAGGGAAAGGATGGTTCTGAATATCACACAGGTACAAACGTGTGTCTCAGGGGAGGATAGCGGCTGAGAGACCAGTATGTTCTCAAGCAACTTCGAAGAGGAGTGTCTTCAACACACACACACACACACACACACACACACATATACACACACACACACACACACACACACACACACACACACACACACACACACACACACACACACACACACACACACTGCATCTCACTATCTTTGTGGGTATCTGCCATTGACATACTGCATTCCCTAGCACCTTACCCTAACCTTAATCATCACAACTATAAATGTCTAACTTTAACCTTACCAGCACCATAACCTAATTCTAACCCTTATCCTAAAACCAGGTCTTAACTCTTAAAAGCCCTTTAAAGTTGTGGGGTCTAGCATTTTGGCCCCACAAAGCTATCCAGACCCCACAAGTATAGTGCATTCCAGGGGTTTGGACCCCGCAAATGTAGTTAAACCAGAACACACACACACACACACACACACACACACACACACACACACACACACACACCAAAATAAATAATATGAGTATGTGATGGTGCACAGCAGGTTGTCTTGCAGCCATCTGACAGCCTGGTGGGTGCATTGCCAACACAAATAGGTATGTCATTAAATCACTGAAGCATCAATAGTTGCTTTCTGTTAAGATGTTTACTAAGTTAATGTTGCCAAGCAACACTTACAATTCTAGCCAGTAAGAGGGGCTTTAGCCAAAATCACTTGGCAACACAAATATGCAGAGACATGCAAAGAAAAAGTACTAAAGAATCAATGCCTTTGCATTATGTCACATTATGAATAGCTGCTGTAATCAAGGCCACCTGGGTCAAGTTCAAATCATTTTAAATAAAGCTTCTTTAGCATAGGTCATTTTAACATGAATAGAATAATGACATTCTAAGGTAAATCCCTGACGGTGTGTGGGGCACAAGGAAGAAAATTAAATCAGAAGGCCACAAAGTTCTGAATGCACATTCACCAGAATGTGGTTTCAATTGAACAATCCGTTGCTAGTAGAAAAACACTTACAGTTTAACTGACGTTGCCACATCCACCTTTTTCTCAGAATTGAGAACAAACAAATATGAAAAGACATCTTCAATCAACTCCCCACCATAGCAATGTCACCATGACAACAAATGGCCCATAACCTCAACAAAGTCATTTTCACCCAAACCAATATCCTATCCTAAACTTTACCAAGTCCTTAAAACAAAGATCACAAAACCCTGTTTGTTTTTTTAGAAAACATAAACATTTTTGTCACTTTATTTGAAGGACTTTCTTGGCTAGATTAGCGGTGTTGTAATTCTTTTGGGGACTAAATGTTGTTCTTTCACTGGTGAAACTTTGTCTTCCTGGCATAAGGGACAATGTAATTTTCAGATCGACTTTAATCCTACTATGATCAAACACAGTGGTTTCATTTATTTGAACAACGGCAGTTAGTTGACACAGATGGGCTCTGTGACTGGTGAGGAAAAACTGAAACAAAAATAAACTAAAACCTGGCTCACCTTTTTCTGGACAACCACATCATCCAGCAAGACACTGCAGGGGCCAATCAAATACATACAAGTGTGCATTCTTGGTAGATTACTTGACGTGAATGCTGTATATCTACTTTTTACCTTGTTAGCGTTGCAACAAAAGATAGAAGAATTGCTTTCCAGAGCTGTCTCAGAGTATTACAAACTACTTTGCAGGGTTTTGGCATTCACTCTCAGACTTGTTACTCAAATGGGCCATATTTCATTTTCTCACTATAGCCCACCAAATCACACATAGGTTAATGTGTCTGTCTTCCAAAACTCTATCGACACCCAAGTGTTTCTTTGTGGCTTTAGTTTGGTGAAAGGATTCATCAATGGTTAATGATCACAAAGTGGGTTTTTATTTATATTTTTTTTTACTTTTAGAGATTTGACTTCTAGACAGGAGACAGCACAGCCAAACTAATTCCTATTGTGTGGAATTATAATGAATGTTACGGCTCCAGTCTATATCAAACACTGCACACCAGAGGAGTGCAGAGCAAAACAAACAATTAGTGTTCAGTAAATTGTAACTCTCCATAAAACTACATGAACAGAGTTGACACAAATGTACACGTGATGATCCGGGAAATGTACATACAGTAGGTGAGGGATTTATTGAGGTTTCTATAATTCATAGGTCTATGAATAAATGATATGAGTTCATAATGTAATTCATGGAGACACTAACTCAACTCCAATCACCAAGTAGTGAGGAACAGTGCCCCTCTCTCTCTCTCTCTCTCTCTCACACACACACACACACACACACACACACACACACACACATACAATAATAATGTAATATAACATTGTGTGAATAAATACTCAAAACATGAACTGACAACTCCCCATTTGCAGGCTACACTTGCTTGCTTGGGGAGCCATCGGTGGCCGTGAGCCCTTAAACCCTTGTTTAATTTGTTCATGCCTCGGGCAATAACGATAAATACATCAGCTGTTCCAATAAACTGCTTTAGAAACAGACTTATTAACTTTGGTCTCCATGGTCAGCAGTATATTTTGAGTGCCTCTATAATCTGTTCCTCTAGAAGTCTAAAACCACAACGTTCTACTGTAAGAAAACATTAGATAAGAGAACGCAGGGGGAGAGCAGAACAGTAGGCAGCCTTGTCCACAGTCTTCTTCCTGCCAGTAGGACATATTAATGTTTGCGGTGGAAACACAGTTATATGACTTACTGTTTCATTTTCTTTTTCTGGGGCCAAAAAGCTGCCCTTTATAAATCTGTCTTGTGCATGTTGCCCATTATTGTCTTCATTGTAAACCTTAAGATCTGTTAAGTATTGGATGTGGGAAGAGACCAAGTTTTAGTCTGCTCCCACTGAGATGACTAATTGGCTGTCTAGTTGGGTTGCCAGCTGACCAGCAGGCTAAACGACTGACTGACAATGGAGAGACTCGTTAAGGAAAGACTGGAAATACATGGGATTACATGGCAGGTAGGAGCTGGTATTTGGACGATGTGGTAAGCTGCAACAGTGCACGACGGAGAAGGTGTAAACATGGTAGGATGCCAAAGCAGCTCCAGCTCATGTAGTACTTTACTGAGTTAAAATCATTGACGGTGGATGTTTTTAAGAATGCAGGTCAACTGGACTGTTTTAAAAACCTTCCTGTTGACCCCATTCAATAAATTATTACATAAAAAATGCTTGACAAACCTTTTTTTGCTTCATATTGAATGACTTTTCCTGATTTAGTGGGGACAAGTTGGTAAACATAAAAGTAATAGGATGATATATTTCAATTTCTTGTATGCATTTTGTACGCACTGGTGTTCCTAGGGGTCATTTGACCACAGGCTGTTTTAGCTGTGTAAAACATAGAAAATATGAACATTTTACACAAATTTGCTGAGATGTATTTTGGCTTAGATGATTGTTTTGGCTGATATTGAGGTCACTTTCACATGCAGGTTGTTGCAATTTCACAATCTTCAATTCCCCTCCCCTAACCCCACCAGACACACACACACACACACACAAACACACACACAAACACAAACACATGCACACAGGGACAATCTTGCTCCCGCACTTTGAGGGAGGGAAAATATGGTTCCCGGAGGGGTGGTTTGTATCACATGAGGGGAGGGGCAAACAGATAAAGCTCAAACGCAGGCACTGCAGCCTTCTAAACCATTTCTCTTGGTGCTCGATGTGCTCTTTCTGTACAATCACTCTCATTCGAAAATGGCCTCCAAGAAAAGGTTTTCTGTCAGCAAAGTTTTGGCACCGCTCTTTGGCACTGAAAGTGACAGAGGAGAATGTGTTTGAAGCATCCTCCTCTGATGAAAATGAAACTCTTGGGGTTGACCCTTCTGTTGTCTCTCAACCACCAGCAGACACATTACCTTCCAAAAATGTAAAATGATCATGGTCCCTCGCCCCACTTGAACAACAGGGTAGACTTAGTGCTGCTACTGTGATAAAAAAAATGATTCCAGGCCCCACCAGATATGCTGTCAGAAATGTCCAAGACACATAATCATCATTTGAGCTTTACATGACACCATCAATTGAAAAAGATATAGTTGAGATTCCCAAATTAAGACGGCAGTTGGAAAGATGTGGATGTGACGGGCCTCCATGCCTACATTGGGTTGCTCATTTTGGCAGGAGTGTGCAAGTCATAAGGTGAAGTCATAGGAAGCCTTTGGAATGCTGACACTGGAAGGGCAATATTTCCAGCCCCTGTCTCTGAAAACATTTCTCTACAATCCATACCCCCACGTGACTGTGGATAATGTCTCTTTGTTTTTTTTCCCGGTTGCCGTCCCTTCAGACAATATATACCATGCAAACCTGCCAAAAATGGCATGTGCAAAATGCATATGCAAATATGGAATATGCAGGTTTAGGGTGTGTGTGTGTTTGTGTGTGTGTGTGTGTGGGGGGGGGGGGGTTTAGTTATAGATGTAAGTAAATTTGAGGATAACAGGAATAAAATATTCATGCTATTGAAAAATCTTTCATGTAGAAAGCCAAACTGCCTATTTTGAAACCAGAAGTCCCTGATGGCTTTTCAAGACCAGAGCAGATATTCACTGGTTTGTTATTACTCTCTGAAAAAGCCAAGTCTGTTTAATGTCCTCTCACTCTGCCTATCTTTCTGAATCTGAGAGTACATTCAGCCTTCATACTGCATTGGGCATTTGTGAATGGGTGTTGCTAGGTAACTGGAGTGCAGTAAACCGTAGCCATTTGGTTCTTGTATTTAGAATGATTAAGGATTAAGACAAAAATTGTAAGCACTGGAGCAGATAAGCTAACTAGAGGAATTCTGTGCAAAAGAGAAGCTTTGGAATTTCTAATTAGTTCTTTGAGACTGACCTATTCACCATTTAAAATTTGCCAAATAAAAAATGCCAGATGATTCCCTCCCCAAAGTCACCAAAAAATAAATGAAAAATCAGTTAGTGCAGGTTGAAATAGTTTTCAATGTTTTAAAGTAAGGGAAGTTTTAGTTTGGCATTCTGTGTAGGTACAATCAAATAAGTAAGGGGTGGCCATTGATCGCTATCTTGCACCTACAAGACAAATAAACGCAGAAATCATATGAATTACACATTTATTTCATGAGGAATTCCCACACAAATACATTTTTTATTACCTCTTATGTGGTCGTATCTGTAGTCATCCTGTTGTGACTTCTTTTTGCAAAATACTTTCCTGTGTAAATAAAGACACACTCAATTGTCCTAATAATATAGTTTCAGGTAAAAATGAATGGCATGTATTGCCGTTTAAATTAATTTTCAATCACATCCATATGAAAACTAGACACGCCTGAATACACATCCACACACACACACACACACACACACACACACACACACACACACACACACACACACACACATACACACACACACACACACACACACAATTTGCTGTGCTCATCTTCATGTCTTGTTTACTAACTATCCAGCATGTAATCATCTTGTTCTTACTGCTACAACAGCCCTTTCCAGTTGTGAAAAATCCTATGCATGTCACACTTAGTTAGCTGTGAGATTCAGCCAGCAGCTTCTGCCTACAGTATGGGCATGATTCTGGTGAATTATGGGTAATTCTTGACATGGTCAGAGGTCAGTCATCCTGTCATCTTCTATTTAACATTGTCCTCATTTCTTCATCGCTGGGTGTACATCACTTTTTGCATGCTCCGCCGTTTATGGTTTTCTGTCATATCATATTTTTGTACACTTTCCTTAGTTTCATTTCTCTCTTTATGATATCAGCACAAAAGTAAACAGAGACACACCAAAGATCTGGGTGCACTTTCATGTGAGCTTGCAGGCTAAAAACACAATTGGGGAGTTTGTATTGCTTTAGCAATGCTATTTTGGTCTGCATGTGAGGGTTATATTGCTTTGATCCTAAATAAGAAGAAAGAAAATTGATTTTCCGTGTCTTAATGTCTACATCTCTCTATTCACTTTTCGTTCTCCTCCCCGCACTCTATCTCACACTTTCTGCCTCTCACTGTCATTCCTCCTCTCCCTCACTTGCGTCAGCGCTTCTGCCTGCTGATGAATATATGAATGAGATTAAAACAAAGACACACACACACACACACACACA
>NC_048415.1:5328180-5332775 GCF_013103735.1 Etheostoma cragini
CACACACACACACACACACACTCTCTCTCTCCCTCTCCAGCACATAGCCTACACCACAGGAGGACATAAACATTTTTTCCATTTCAGCGAGTGAACGTCCACTGACTGTTTCAACTCTTGTAAAACCTTGATCAATGTTAGTTGTTTTGGAATAAAAAAGATGTCAGTGTTTTTTGCAGTGAAAAAACTGAAATTGCAGGATAGTAAGTATAATGAACGCCACCTGATGATTAGACAGCTTTCCACCAGGTGACACCCTGTTTGACTTGGATTCCCTCTTTAAATCTACCTGCAACCTCTCTAACTGCGAGTAAATAATGCAACTAACAAGTTTACCTCAAGCAAGACTCACATCATTCCCAGTTTACAATTGAGGAGGAGCATATAGAAAACACACATACACACAGAATGTAGTTGTGTGCATCAGAAACCATGTTTCTCAGACCCAGAAGGTATAATTGGCCCTTAACTCCAGGACACAGAAGGATAGATGAAGGATTAAAGATAAAGCTGGAGGGATAGATAGAAAGAACAGATGAAAGCTCCGGGAGAAGCTCTAGGAAACCAATCTATGTAAAGAAAAAATAAAAGAAAACACAGATGTACAGAGAAAGACAGACACTGTGAGGCAAACATGGATGACGTGCTGCAGCTTTCAACCTTAAAGTTCCCTCTTCATTTTCCTATCTCCCTTTTTCTTTATTTCTTTTCTCACCTCACTGTCGGCTCTCTGTTGCTATGGCGACTGTTCCTGCCATCGCTGGTGAAGAAAGGATACCTGAGGAGAGGAAGAGAAGGCAGCAGAGGAGCAAACAGATAGATGAAGATGGATAGAGAACACGTGGATGAACACACCTCTGTGTAGATTCCGTATCCTGTTAATATGTGCACAATAATGTAACTACTGCACAACATGTTGGTCAATATTAATAAAATAGTTGGACATTTTGGGAAAGCATGCTTAAGATGTGGATCTATAGCTTAAAAAATGTAATTATTTCCCTCAATGCTCCCATTTACCAGTCTTACTAATTTTACCTTTTACTTTTCTACTTATTTTGACCATGTCGTAAAAATGTAGGGATTGACGCTTTTCCCGTGAGCCGTGTTACGGTTTGCATTCCTCTTGCGCTATGCACACGTAATCACTACCTGAAGTGTCTTTCTACAAATCTATTTTATTTCTTATTATGCAAGTAACTACAGGGATTGTGACCTTCACTTAATGATGTGTCTGAATGCATCCTGTACAATAGGAAGACGGAAGCTGCAGCTCTGCCAACATGCAGCTTTTGTTACCTGAGCTGTGTAGACAGGGTTGAATAGGGTCCGATGTTAAATTGGGAAGGAATTACTGTGATTTGGTTGGAAATAAGTGAAATGTGTGAGTTTTAACTTCTGCAAGTTAAACTGGAGTCCTCTAATTCTCCTTACTCACTTAGATTAATGTGGAATGGGCTGCCAACTCCCAACACTACAGTAGGGCAAGATCAGATTCAACAGCTGATCAACAGAGCTGCAGGCCTCCCTCCAAAGATGAAGACTAATTAAATGGCTGTTATTGACATCATAGTGGACGCAATTAAAATAACTCTACTGTCAATGCTCTTTTACCCACATTTCCTTTCCCATACCCGACAGAACTGTTCAGGTAGCTTGACCAATGGCCCCTAATGGTCACGCAATGTCAACAGCAAAGGCTTTGTAGAGAGTGGAACTCACATCAACACCTGCAGCAATACATGCTGCGTTCAAGAGCAGTTTGCAATAAAACCACCATATCAGCTGCACAGATTAACAAAGGAAAAAAACTAATGTAAATGAAAACAAAATGCAGTAAACCTGCTCAACAAACTGCTGTAATTATCTTATTATTCAGTTGTATGTTATGTTTCAAGGAGTCACTGGAAAGCTGGAAAGTGGAAAACTTCCAGCTTCCAGAAAACTGGAAAGAGCTCATGCTGGAATTCCGTGCATGAGCTCTCATAGATGTTACTGCAGTACAAGGAGATGTCTTTGGCTTTTGTCCGTTTCCCTGCAAATGTCTTCTCATGCAAAAACAATGTTTTACAGTGATTATGTAACTATATGTAACATCATCATAGCACATAATTGCATTGTCTTAATCACAGCATTCAGTTATTACCACTCTCTTGCCTTTATCACACTACATTGTTTAGTCTAATATTAGCTCACAGAGTGCCAGTGTTCTGCTTCAGAGTTTGTGACTTTAGTTGTTGTGTTGCAGGTGTAAATTAACTTGGAATATACTTATATTCAAAATAGTTACACTTATATTATTAGTGTGCATGATATATTTATATCATAAAGTTAAGAGGTTAGCCTGAAGACTAATTCCTGAAACAATGTCTGGGAAATTGCAGAACAATTTTATACAGAGTTATGGCGTAATGGACCATTCAAACAATGCTCAAAACTTTCCCACTTTCCAGTTTCTGAAAAATGTGTTGTTGCATTTTGAATATGTTTCCAATTATGAAGTTAGTCATGAATTTGAAATGCCTGACAAAACAGTGAAAGTTTCTTAATTAGCTCAGAAATAAGTCAATCTTGAATCATGCTACTGTATCAGATAAAGTTATCTGGTACCTCTGCAGCAGATTGGGAGTGATTTACTGATTATTTTACAGCTTGATTGACAGACATTGCATTCAGCATAACTACCCCTGTCTTGGAAAAAAAAAGACCTTTAAATTGCTTTCTTAAATGGGATTAAAATGGGATTTTCTCATCTGGATGTTCCAGTAATATGGCCCCAGGAGGGAACCACACAGGACTTGTTCACAAACGTCATTAAGTCAGTTCAGTTCAGCTCAGACTGAAGATACAGTCCCATGGGATTCATTTGCAATTGCTTCAATTACTATGGACTTGCTATACTGTTCTCTGTTGCTCTAACTGTCCTCTTTTATGGAGAAGAAAACTGCAATCACAAAGGACTCATTACAGCAAATGCCACTCACAAAAGAGCTATTTAAAAAAGCACTTTGCCCAAAATACAACTATTACAAACATAATTTTGCACACACCACACGCTTAAATCTCCAACAAAATGTGTGCTTGTGAATCATGCCATCCAGAAAGAGTAGACTCTAACCTTGATGGTATTGTGTTAATTACAGCTCAGACATTATGGTGAGCCCCCAGGTTGTGTTTTGTTTTTTAGCTTCTGGGGATCCATTGATGTAAAAGGGGAAGACTAAATAATAGATACACTTCTCAGTATAATACAACACAGTTCCGCAAAAACTACAGCCTCCAACATACCATACAGTTGAATCCACATCTCTCTGAAACATTTAAAAGAAGCAACTGTACAACAGTATAACCTTGACAATTTACTGTAGGACTTTTGCATTATACTGCAATAGTTTCACCTATGTGGACCTAATAAACTGGCAATTGGGTGCAGGAAAGTCCTGCTATTTGCTTAAAGCACAGAAATGAGATTGATATCCATCTTCTCATCCCACTTTCAGAAAGTGAACTATTCTTTTAATCTGATTAAGTTGCATGGCCAGGGACATTAAATACTGATGGATTCATCTTCTGTGTAAACCAGTGGGATGTAAATTATGGAGATAAAAAGGAGAATGATATATGGTGTGAAGAAAAGAAGGGCTGTTAAAACATTAATGATGACTCAATTTCAAGTCTAGCAAGTCACTAGTGAAGATGCACTTTTCCCCAGAAAGTTCAAGTGCCCATTTCATTCTTTATCTTGGGATCTTTGCTGCATGTAATCCATCTCTCTCCTCTTTCTGTGTCTATCTATACTATCTTATAAAAGTCATTTCAAAAATCATAACTTAGTCTACATTGTGAAATATAACATGAATGAGTTACAGTGACACATGGGACATTGGTGAAATGTTGCTTATTAACTGCATTGAGTTATTGGCCAAAATAAATACATGCAGATTACAGCGGCCCCTAAAGTTATTCACTGATAACATTTAATTTGGCCGAGATATTATATGTGTGGTAGCTAGCCAGGAAAATTTGTTTGGTAGTCAAATGAGCGTTCTTTAACATAGCAAAATTCTTTTAGTAACTTTGGGTCAGGTCCATCTGGAGATGCTATCTACCTTGTCCATGCTTTCATCTTCAGTAGACTTGACACACAGGTGGTCTGGGACAGGTCTGCTTCTGTCCCCAGAGTCAGAACTAAAAAGGGGGAAGCAGCATTCAGCTTTCATGCTCCACATATGTGGAACAAACTCACAGAAAACTGCAGGTCCTTTGCAACTCTGTTCTTTTAAATCAAGGCTGAAAATGTTTTTTTGTGATGTTGCCTTTCTTTAAAGGCGAGGTCTCTCAGAGTGATTTCACTGAATGTGATTTGAAATCTCCAAACTGAGCAGCTAGATGCTGTTTGGTAGACGGGTCTAAGATGCCACCTAGTGATTCCGATAAAACCAACCTCAGTCAAACTACACCTTCCTTTTCCTGACTCAGCGAACACGGATGAGTAGGACTGGTCTCCATAACAACAGTAGACAGAGAGAGAAAGAGAGAGAGAGAGAGAGAGAGAGAGAGAGAGAGAGAGAGAGAGAGAGAGAGAGAGAGAGAGA
>NC_048415.1:5332840-5336032 GCF_013103735.1 Etheostoma cragini
CACACACACACACACACACACACACACACACACACACACACACACACACACACACACACACACACACACAAACAAGAGTGTTTTATTTATATATGTTGTACTGTAAATCCCATTTAAATACTTTCTCTGTTTTTCATTCCTTGTAGGGAGATACAAATTTTAAATAGGAAGGTTCCGAAGTACAGCAGTACAAAACAAATTTCAGTTCCAAGAGATTTTTGCCTTCAGTTTCATCTGTGAAGGATATGGAAGAAGCATGATAAATTATCTTTCATAAGTGAGGGATCTAACTGGTGACAGACTGTTTATGAATGTCCTGGGCAATAAACTTTATTACCACAGTAGACATCTGGAATTTAGTGAGAAATGTATCCACAAGAGTAAAATAACCTAGCTATGGTGTCTGGTTGAGTACCAATACGCTCCTCAATAAAATATCGTATAATTGTCTTTGTCAAAAATATAATTAATAATTGTTTATTTATATCAATTTATAAAATGCAAAGGGAGCGAACAAAAGAAAAATCTTAAGTACATCAACATTTGGTGTTACTAACCTTTGTCTTCAAACCAGCATAAATTTCTATAGACACACTTGCAAAATGTCGGGCAACGCTGAGGATCGTAGACACAGTGGTTGGCCCAGGAAACTTAGTGCAGCAGATGAAAAAAACATCAAGCTTATTTCCCTTCAAAATCAGAAGATGTCCAGCAGTGACATCAGCTCAGAACTGGCAGAAACCGGTTGGACCCAGGTACACCAACAGAGAAGTCTGTCCAGAAGTGGTCTTCATGGAGGAGTTGCAGCCAAAAAGCCAATCAGCCGACATGGAAACAAGGCGAAGCGACTTTACTATGCACAAAAACATAGAAACTGGGGTGCAGCTAAATGTTTTTGGGAATAGTTTGGAACAAGCTACAAGCCGAGTTCCTTCGAAAACTGTGTGCAAGTGTATCTAGGAGAATTGATGCTGTCTTGAAATCAGAGGGTGGTCACACCAAATATTAATCTGATTTAGATTTCTCTTCTGTTCATTCACTGCATTTTGTTTATTGATGAAAATAAACTATTAACACTTAACCAACAATCAACCATTTTTAAAAGCATTCTTAGTTTAGAGCATTTTTTCATACCTGCCTAAAACCTTTGCACAGTACTGTATATATAAATAATGGCTAGCTTTTTATAACATTTCTGCTGGTTATTAAGGGTCCATAGGACCATGCATCACCATCAGGCCAAAAACTCCACACAATAAAAGAAAATCACAAGAAAAAACAAAACTGTCCAGAGGATGGACCCCACCCACCCAAAGTGGCCTCAATTTCCACTAGGCACACATGAAATCTTAGGAATATTATTAATTACTTTACCACTATTATAGTGGTACACATACATGGAAGCATGTATGTGCTTTGCACATATAGTGGCACTATATGTGCAAAGCACATACATGCTTCCATCGATGAACCGTTTTGGCATTTTGGTAAGTGCCATGATACAGAAGATTTGTTCTTATTTGAAATAATCCGCCAAGGTTTTTTGGTTTGTGTTTCCCCTGTACCTCAGTGGCTCATGTGGTAAAATAATAACTGATCTGCCAGCTGCTTCTGCTGCAGTTTCATATCTGTGTGCTTGTGCTGCTTAATATCACATTCACACGTTCTGACGTCAGTCAAAGGAATCAGGGGGAAGAGTAGCAGCTAGGTGATTCATTCACATTATGATTTCCATTAATCGTACAGTCGTGAGAACTTTGCAGTTTTTGTGGGGTTGGCTGGAGTTCCTGTTGTGCGATGTGTGTGTTTTTGTGTATGTACGTCTATTCTGCCATCAGCAGTAGGTTTCAGTAGAACATTATGTTGCTAGTAGCAACCACAATTCACTCAGTGGCATAGCCGCTAAATTGACATCATAACATCCAGGCTGTCTTTCCCTGCCATGAAGGTCCAATGTAGCTGATTCTACAGTATGTTTATAATTTTGCAAATTTTCCCCATACATCTCTAGTTATTCATTTAGTTATTCAGTAACTTCCGTCGTCATGGTATTGTTTTTTTTCGAATGTGTTATCCCTAGCATTAAACTTGTTTTCCATTACTGCTTTCACAGTTTCACAAATGCTTCCAGGGAAATCCACTTAACAGGCCACCAATCTGAAAATTACACCCACTTCAGACAGAAATTGTGCCTGTGCAGGGGTGAGAAATGCAGGGTTTGAACTTAAACTTAAATCTTAAACGTGATTCATTCTTCACACAATTACTACACCATTTGTGTGTACAACCAAGTGCAACAATACAAATTCTTTGAAGAACACACTGTCTGAGATTGTGTGCAATTATCCACATTTTTATGATTGCAAAAACATAATTCTTGGATAAAGATCACTGACGCGGGGGGAGGGGGGGATGCAGCCAAAAGGAAGAAACAGGTATGATGACTTTCATTTTTAGATGTGGTCGACACATGTGGTCGACACATGTGGTCGATGAGGTCATGCCCTCTCTCCCCTTTGTTTCCTACCTGTACTGTGGGCCAATGAAGGTTCAGATGCTGGAGTATGAGGTGTTGGTCCAGCTGTCAGTCACCCTGAAGATCAGTGGTGGGTGGAGCTTACATCCACGGGTGACCGCCTGTGGTTGGTCAGGTTCATCTCTGCCTCCTTGTAACCCCACCCACTGGGCTCCTGCAAGCCCTTATGGGTGCCAAGCTCTGGTGAACATGTTCCTTTCTTTTTGTTGTTTGGTTAAGCAGTCAGTCGCAGGCTTTTTGAGGATTTTTCTTGTGCCGTCTTCATGTAGGTTTCCTGTGCAAACAGACAAAGACATAATCCCGTTTCTGTAAATTAGTTAACCCTTTGCTAGGGCCCCTTCACCTTAGTTACAAGTTTTGCCTTCTACCTCGGCATTTTGAGCAATTTACAATAATAACGGTGGCAGTTTTATCAAATGAATTCAAAGTATCTTCTGAATGAATGAGCCCTTGATTTCGGACAGAGACAGACAAAAGCAGGCCTCCCATTTCTAGCAGTGAACTTGCAACTTTGTTGGCTGAAATAACAACTGTTGCTAGCAGATATTATCAGCTGTCGCTAGCTGGCTAATTAATGCTAACACCATGTGTTGGTTGAAAACAACATGTCTAGCTGACTTTGTGTGTCTGTGTGTGTGTGTGTGTGGGGGGGGGGG
>NC_048415.1:5336042-5352780 GCF_013103735.1 Etheostoma cragini
ATTTTAGGCTTTTATTCATAAGACAGCTGAAGATATGAAAGGTGAGAGAGACCGGGGGAAGGACATGCAGCAAAGGGTCACAGGTTGGAGTTGAACCCACAGCCAGCTGACTTGTTTTTTGAAGGTAAAAAGTTACTATTACTATGACGCTATGTACTACTAAAAACATATTAGGACAAGCAACACAGGTAAATCTTCATAGTTTGTATGTTGAAACAGTATCTTTCACTTTTACAAAAAAAATGATCAATGAGTTTGAGAAACCATCTCGGGAAGCAAGGTTAGTTGAAGTTGCTGGAGTGTAAACTTCCTCAACCCAACAACTAGCCAAAAGGTGATGCTGATAAGTCTGATAAGTCTAAAATGTAACTCCATATAATAATGAAGTTAGCGATGCTCCTTAGCTATGAAAGTAAACATACGTTACTAATGTAAGCAGTGAGCCAGACATTTGACAAATAGAAAATATTAACATTTGATTCATGCTACTTGATCCTTTCTTTATTGCCTGTCTCCATTTTAAACGCTATGATGCCCTCAAGCATAACTGCTGGGGGCCCGATTATCTTGTATATAACGTATTATGACATATTGTGAGATATGCATAGAATCATGACAGAATTATTGCTAGCAAAAACTTAAAAAACTATTTATTAATTGCAAAATCAAAAGACTATCAGACTGTCAAAATATTAACAGTAAAAATCTGAATATATTGTGATTTAGAATACCCCAAAATACAATAAAGGCTTTGTAATGACTTCAACACCCTTTTGTCACAAGAAAATACTTGCTCATCTCCATTAACACGATCAGTTAAAAAAAAAAACATCTCAGTGGGACAATGTTGGGCTGGTGCTTTGTCACATCTGTGTAATAACACTGACTGTTTTGGCACTAATAGGAGACTGATGGAAGAGGGAAACGATGGTTTACAATAACGAATTTCTGCCCCTGTATCATGTCATTTCTTTAATCAGCCTTCTGCCAGCACACTCCTTAGACGATGATGCGTTGTTCTTTTATTTAAAGTTCTAACATTGATCACTGCAAATAAAAGCCGTATCACAAAGACATTAAATGCAGAACTATTCAGTGTAAGCCTTTATGTTCTCTCTCTTTTTTACCAGGCATAACATCCTGATGTGAGCTTCCTGCCACTTCCATTACTGCAGTGTAAGGTTGTAAGCACAGTCTAGTGATTTACACTATGAGATTACCTTGCTTAATAGATCTTTCACCACTTCTTAGATAGTGTCTTGGATAAATTAACAACTTGATAATTAACCCCCCCCCACACACACACACACACACACACACACACCTAGCATCTCTGGCCATACTACATGTGTTACCACTCAACAGTTATACAAAGTGACTCTTGGTGAGGTTAAATAGATTTGAATTGAGAACATTCTCTAAACTGGACTTATTACATTACATTAATGCACAATTGCACATGGGGACTAATGTGAGAAACTTTATGGCTTGTGCCCTCAGTACACAACTTGTAAATGCTTCTTCCTTGTCTACAGTCACTTCATTGCCACCTATCTAAATCTCTACAGACCACAAATAAAATGAAAGGTTTGCTTTGTAATGTCAAATTACTTTTCAATGCTGGCTGGAGAAGAGCAGTAAGTCAAACCAACATTGAGATCAAGGCAGAAGCCTGTCTGCATTTGTGTCAGTTTGTCTTTCTAAGTAATTCAAATGACATATAATAAAATGGGGATACTTGTCACCATGGCAATGCAGCATGAGTCACTGGGAGGTTCGTTATGGAGACAAAGGTCCGTGTTGAATGTATGATTGTGATAAGAGAGAGAAAGGGTCAGCCTAGATACAAGCACATATACAAGTAGTATAAAAAAATATACTTTATTATATAGGGAGAGTTTTATGTATTAGCATTATGAGCCTCTCCTTTCCATCATGCAATTCCACACACCAATCATTCTTCCTCTTTCAAAGGAAAAACCCTTTGAAGCCTAAAATTGCATTCTGTATCTCTAACTCTTTTTAGGTTAGTTATCGCTGGTACCATCCATATCTTTTTGTTGTTTTGTTGATTTGTTTTTTGTATTGTGACTGTTGCTACAGCAGTCTTCTCTGATGCAACTCCTGGTCTGGGGGTGAACCTTTTGATTCATGCAATTTAAACGCAACTTAATTCTGTTGGTCAGTGGGTCTGGGAGAGAGGGTTGGGGATGTTGTAGGGAATTTAAGGAGCACCATAAATTATACATTCATATTGCAAGACGGGACAAGGTCAATAATGCTTCAAAATGCATGGTTTTCCTTTGATGTTGGATAGCAATGGGAAGTAAATGCACAAAAAGATGCATCAATTTGATCTGCCTAGATCAGCTGGTGAGCTGAATCAGACCCACTTGTTATTACTGTTTTTACCATATGTCGTTATAACATATACCATTTACAATAATAGGGGCGTGAGTGACATTTTGAAGTGAAGGCCGGGGTGGGGTGGCAAATTTGGGGAGGGGTGTGACAGTTAATAGGGTAAGGTGGGCTGCATATGTACGGGGCCCAGATGTATATGCTACGCCACTGGTCCTTGATAACAAAATACACAGACGTAGGGTTTCAGCCCTAAATGGCATATGTTTCACCCACGCACAAGATAAAGGTCATTTTAACGTTCCCAACAAACTTTGCAGTTTCCCCCCTAGATCAGTTACCAAGTTGTTTACATTTTGACAGAGCTGGAATGCAGCAGTGAATCATTCTTTTACGTGTCCTCAAAATCTCCTCAGTGCACCTGAGACTTTACACCAAATAAATGGAGGAACAGAAGGAAATTGTTCTTTGGTCCTCCCCGCAGTTTCAAAATGCTCCCACAAAGTCTTTTTCTCTCTAAATAATCTGAATGCTGACTCCCCTGCCCACCCACAGTCTGCTGGCCAAGACCTGCTGGCCGCTTCACCCTGTTTTTATCTGTGGAAAAAAGTGCCTCCAGTTGGATGAATAGCTGCAATTTCTCAAGGATGTGAGGAGTGATTGGCTGTGAAAATGGGTTGCTTTTAAAATAATCAAAATGTTCAGTGTGGATAAAAGTAAAAAACAAACTAACTTCTACTTAATAAACTGTAATTTGTGAATTTAACAGAAACAAATAAGTGTCCCCTGTCCTCCCTGTTCACTTCAATTCACTTTTCTTCCCCATGTTTCTTCTACACCCTCTTTCCCTCTCCTTCCATCCCGTCCATCCTGGCAAACAGAGTGGGAGCAAAGGGTGAATTAATAAAGGAGTGAAAGTGGAGCACAACTCCCTGAGGTCCGCCTTTTCTGGGACGCTGACACAGAGAAACACACAGATACATGCACACGTGCACACGGACGTGCACATACCCACACACACAACATTACAATCTACATAAAGACTCTGACACACACATGCATTCTTCTCGTGCATTACTGGGGTGATGAGATGAGAAGAGGAGGAGTCAGAAAGAAAACAATCCATACATCCCATCATCTGCATGCCCCGAGTGGGAGGGACGTGAGGAGTGGAAGAGGTGAAGTGAAGAATGGAGAAGACTACGAAAGAAGGAGAAGGAAGAGTAGATGGGAGGGCGAGAGCCACGTGAGGGGGGATGCATGGAGAGTGTTGCCGAAGGCTGTGGAACTTACAATGGTGCCATACACCCTGTGATTCCACCTCTCATCTCATCTTTCCTTTCTTTTCCTCTGATCTCTCATGCCCCTTAATTTCCCCTTATTTTTCCTTTCTTCTCTTCTCTGTCATTTCCCTTTCTTTTAAATATCACAATGGGGTGAATATACATTGTTGTCTTGCATGTGGAATAAAAAACAGTTCTGTAATGATACATTGGTACATGAGATTATGAGTCCTCACTCCTGAAGGCAGCAAAGGGAAGTCATGCAGTGGTGGACAGCTGTTAACACTGCAACACTACAGAGTCTTGAATGACAAAACTATCAGCAAAACATGTGACAGCCTGAAGTGTTTAAAGATAAATGAAAACGAGAAAGCAATTGATATGAATGTGGTGCACCAAATCTGAGCCACTTTCCTGGATTAACCTTAAATGTGTCACGAAAGAAAGTCAGGAAGGGAGGTATTGTTTATTAATGGCTTACACTAATAAAACCTGTTAACAATTAATCCTCCTTTAGCAAGGAATCAAAAACCTCCCCCAGGAGTTTCACTGTAATCCAAAGTGTCGTAACGGGCACAGTTAGGCACTGGAGATCAAGCCTGCAAATACTCACTAGATTCCCTTACAGTTTTGCCAACCAGTGAGCTCCTTCAAATCCATCCATCTTCCCCCACTCTCTGTTTTCATCTCTTTTTCCCTACTATCTGCTGATAGAAACAAAGGCAGAAAAAGAGGAAGAAAGGAGCGAATGAATGATAACACCTTATTATGACAGGGTTACAAAATCTACTATAAGTTACAGTAATTAACTGCTCTACTGGCACAATGTAAGGCTTTGGTGACCAACTACATATCATGCTGGAGGCTCAATCGTACAGTGCAGATCTGTATGGATATAACAGATTTGACACAAGCCAAACTTGCCCTCAAGTGGTGAAAGAAGTCTTCAGATCTTAAAAGTAGCAATACCACCATGTAAAACTACTCTGTTACAAGTCCTGCATTCAAAACAGTATCAGCGTCAAAATCCATCTGTCATTAATCCACAATAATCCATCATGTATTACTTGATTTGGTTTGGATTAATAATGTGACTCTGCAAAGTAACTAAAGTAATCAGAAAAAGAGAAGTGTAACGTAGCAATTCATGGAAATATTCAAGTAAAGTACCTCAAAGTTGTACTAATTACATTCCATTGCTGGTGCCCTCTGAAATCTTGGTTATAAAGTAGCAAGCTCTAATTCCAGTGAAAAAGGCTAACATGTTGATTTGTTAAGATTAGAGCACCTGACCATGAAAAATTAAAAATCACGTCTCAAGAAAACACCAAAACATGTTATTTAGTAGTTCATTACAGAAAAGAGAAGTAGCCTAATGTTTGTGTCTACTCTGCGTGGAGGCAGAAACTGGAACAAGAAACTTCCAGTGCACCCATATGAATGTGATAGAGCACTGGAAGGCTGAAAGCTCACCATGCTACAAGGTAAAGGCTCAAAGATTCAGGAAAGATATTTAAAATCAAACGTTTGAGTCTGTTAAAAAAAATATATATCTTGATTCCAACATCATCATCTGGCGAGGGGTTATATCTTTTTATTGCCCTCTCTCTCCTGCACAATCATTAATTAAAGCAGCAACTAAATTGATGCAGAAAAAAGAAAAACACAAGCAGAGAGGGAGTAAAGCAATAAAATCAGTGAGGAGAAAGAATGCAAAAGAGAGAAATAGAGCAAAAAAGGAAAAAATTAGGAAAAAAAGTGAAAGAAGATTTAGAGCTAGAAACAGCAAGAGGAAGAAAGTAAGAGAGCCTCTTGCAGAAGCCCAGGGGGTATCCTGCTATCCCAGAATGCTTTGCTCTAACCTACTTTGGTATTTCTGTTTCTGTCTTTGTCTCTGCAGCGCTCTGAGTGGGCTAGCCACTCCATACGTACCAAATCGGACTGAGTTTTGTGCATGTATGTGCTCCTTGGATTTCTATCCTTCTGAGGACAAGCTTAATAGGAATACAAACATATTTGAGCCTGTATATGTCTGGGTCAGGGACCCCATGTCTGCACCTGACCTCACTATCCTTAAAGAGGTCAAGAAGAGGCCTTTTGTCTCTGCTTATGGGGGATATATAGACACATATTGTACCTACACACATGCGCACACACTTCTCCAAGTCATGGTATAAAAGCCTGCTCGGGTGTGTTTGTTTGTGTGGATTTGTTTGTATGTAACTATGTTATTGTAAATTGTTGTGTCTTTGAGTCAAAGCAACTATAATACATAGTTGTGTGTCTCTATGTGTGAGAGCAGCTATGGGTAAAATAGTGTTGCGTGTGCGTGCATGTGTGTGTGGGCTGGGTGGGCAGCCTGACGACCAGCTCAGCAACACTCTGTTACCATGGAAACTAATGAGCAGAGCAGGAAAGAGGCGCGTAATGAAGAGAGCAGAGGAAGTTGTATCTATCTGTCTCATATAGTGTACTCCATAACCGGCTATTAAATCGTTTCATCACATTTCACAAATCAGATGTGCTCAAATTATCAAAGGTCACTTTTGTAGAAACGTCTCTGAGACAGGGACGATTACTCAGCTAGCAAGGTAGTGGCTTGTTCATAACATAATACAAGCAATTAGAGCAGGAAATGTGTAGAAATCATATGTAATGTTCAAGGCCTTCCCTCTGATTAACACTCAAAATTATCCACTAGCATTCACTTAGTTCTAGTATAGATTATAGTTATACCGGGTTAGGGTAACTGGAGTCAAATTCCTTGTATGTGCACACATGCTTGGCCAATAAAGCTGATTGTGATTCCATGTTCAAGGGTGCTTCTATTTTCTTCTGAAAAAGAACATTGTCTTGGAATAAAGGAATTGTTGCATAAAAGAAACAGACTTTTCACTTAAAAAAAATGCACACTCGTAATGGCCACACTACTCATGACAACCTTTTCATTGTTCTATAATTGCAGGAATTCAAAAAAAGAAAAAGAAAAAAACATTGTATAAATCGTACGCCATTTTGGTTTAGATTTAAAGATCATATTAGGGATAGCAGTTCTGTATTGTTCTCATTATGTTTTGTTCTAACAATTCTAAAACCTTTTCCCTGTAGTCCAACTTTATTCGTATTATTATTTAATGTATATTGCATGTATGTATATTTTTCCAACTATTTCATTTATATTTATATTCTGTGCTTTGTGACTGATTTTGCTGCTGTAACACCGGAATTTCGAATTTTTCTTGGGATCTGTCTATCTATCTATCTATCTTATGATAAGATTTTATTGACTGACATCAATTCCCTCACTTCAGCTTGTAATCTTAACCACTATGTACCTGGACCTAATGTTTACACTACCCTTAGTGCGAGTGTAATTCTAAACCAAAAGCTAAAGCCTTTCAAATAAATCAGTGACCTAGTGGGGATGCAATGTTGGTCCCCATGAGAGCTGAGTCCACACAATGTAATTACAATGCACACACATGCATTTATAATCAATGTGATATTTAACACTAGAACCAGGGCTCCACCTGCTGTATGCACAGGATTACACACACATTACTTATTTCACTTTTGGGAAAATAACAGACTTAAATTAATTTCATCCACTCCAATCACTTAAGACGACTTACCCTAACCAGTGACCCAATAATTAATTGGAAATTGGACAACCGTCACCAATTAACGGGTGTTTAGTCTGAAATGTTTCACCAAAGGTAGCCTCAGTCTCAGAACACACACACACACACACACACACACACACACACACACACACACACACACACACACACACACACACACACACACACACACACACACACACACACACACACACACACACACACACACACACACACACACACCATCCATCCATCCATCCATCCATCCAACCATCCATGACTCATGTCTGTCCACACAAATCACTCACTGTTCCTTTCAGCTTCATGTTCAGAAGCTGTTTTGGTAACCTGTTTTAATCCGTGACCATTAACACCTAACTCCTACCTCACACACTTTACACACACACTGAGCTTTAAACACATCAGCAAGGAATTACACATATTTTCTTTCCTACCCACACCTGTTGCGTTGTTTGTGCTAAACAACTGGGAAAAGCTCCATTGACATTCTGACCAAAGGTAGCCCACGCCGCCTCACAACACCTTTTGTGTTTGCTGTTAAAACGCTAAGAACAAAAAAACCTCTGCAGAGAGCCTGAACTGAATCTATTCAGGATGTGCCACTGCATATAATCATTTGGCTCCAAAATGATGATGACTATAAAAAAGAATAATGTGGCAATGAAAACTAAACAAATGAAATGTATATTTATATATACTTTTTCTCACTAAACGTGTGTATTCTTCAGGTCTAGCCTTCCTAAGAAAACCCCAATAAAGCCAATTTCAAGATATTTTCAGCTGTGAGTGTTAGCTTGGCAAGTAGCGATCAGCTGGTAATTGTCATCCAGTAACATTAACAGTAATGTAATGTTATAACGTGTCAGCTATTTTGGCCTTGATCTGATGTACTGTATGTAATTCATCTCTTTAGGGACAAGCAAGGACTAGAGGTCCCTCTTTTGTCCATCAGACCATAGGAGGATCACGTGGACCACCCTCATGTCACTTGCGCCATCAAACTAAAGTACAGCGCCAGCACTGGGACTGTAACGTTCAGCTGGCAGTAACGTAACGGCCTCTGGTTCGGAGCCTGTAGAACTACAAACACAGGACCGCCTTTTAAAGAAAATTCTTTTAAATGCATTTAATGTTGTGTTATCTTTTGCATTGCACTTTGCATGACTGTAACGAGCAAATAATGCATAACGTTTGTCAGTGCATAAAAGAATAGAAGAATTGGATCTATTTAAATGGAAATTCTCTTGCATCTGCTTTCACCAGTAATTGTCACTGTATGATGACCATTTAAAACAGAAAATTATGATTTAAAAAAATGATTATTATAATGAAATTTATAATAAATATGATATCCACCTTGCTGGAGTAACGTTACAGGAATCATACAGTCAGACTATCACACATGGTGTGTGACTGTAACCGAATGTGTAAAACACATGGACACATGTACGTATGATGATAGCCTTTATAAAATGCTCAGTGCTAGAAGTTTTGATGATTAGGTAAGTTGCAAAAGTCTTATCTATGGGCCACAAGGATTTTCTCATAAAACAGTTGAGCATTACAATTACTACTCAAATGAACAGTAATCCATTAAAGGTCCCATGGCATTAAAATTTCACTTTGAGGTTTTTTAACATTAATATGAGTTCCCAAAGACTGCCTTTGTTCCCCCAGTGGCTAGAAATGGCGACAGATGGAAACCGAGCCCGGGGTATCCTGCTCTGCCTTTGAGAAAATTAAAGCTCAGATGAGCCGATCTGGTATACCATGAGGTCATAAGGGGCAAGGTTACTTCCCCTTTCTCCGCTTTGCCCGTCTAGAGAATTTGGCCTGCCCATTAGAGAGAGACATCATGGCATTCAAACTAGCAAAGTGGCCGTTGGTCAAGGCCACACCCCCAGCCTCCAGAAGACTCAGAAAGCTACAGACTCAGAAATGGCCCATACTAAGGAAAGCTCATTGTGGGACTGGCTCTAGGGGCTGGAATTCTGCACCAAGGCTGATATTTGGGAAAGAGACTTCAGATACAGTATTAGGGGACCACTAAGGTCTTTATAAAAGCATCCAGAGAGGACCATGTCATGGGACCTTTAACGTTGATCCTTTTTAAAGCAGAAACATAAAACGAACACAAAAGACAAGGGTCCAAAGAATAGAGAAAGAGAATGCATTAATTGAAAACATTGAATAGAGCGCAATAACAAAAAAGGATATTAAGATACTGTTTCGTTTACCAGCCAAAAGGCGGATGACACATCAGCATTGTTGCAATCGTCTTATCCTCGCGTGACACGGAGCAAATGCAAGCAACAATCAATAAAATCAATTCTTTTCTTCTTTTTTTAATTAAAATATCAAAACCGAAACAGGAATGTATTTGCATTTTTTTTATTGTGGAATTTATTGTGTGGACACAATAGAGCATTTCAGCCACATTAGTTGGCTGAAATGCTCTCCACGGGTGGAATTTACAAATTTACAGAAGAAGAAGAAGAAGAAGAAGGGGTGAAATGTTGTGATTGCCATTTCCGGTAAGTGCCCAACGGCTGTTTGTGACAACACACCCCTGTCAAAATGTACGCACTCTGCAAGTCAGTACATAGTTTACGAACTGTATTGCCTGTTGAAGCTCTAACAGAAGTGCACAGTTTGAGACACTCTATATATCTGTACAGTTCGCATGTTTCACCAAATTTGCCAAAATTTGTCATTCCACCATTATTCATCAGCAGCGAAGTAGCCTGCTGATCGTCAGGCCAAATAAATGATCAAACACAGTAAATGCTGAATGGAGCAGACAGCAGATGGTATTCTGAAAGATCACTGGGAAGTAAAAGTGGACAGACTGCCAAGGCATGCTGGTTTCCTCTCCTTTACCTCATGTTCTTCCTCTACTCCTCTTTGTCCTCCCCCTTTTTTCCTCTATTTCCCTTCATTCCAATGTGTTTTACAGCACTCCATGGAGTGACTTCACTTGAGGACACGAGACTTTGCACAGCTCCCTCTGGAGTTCCCTTCTGAGACACATTTGTGATTCTGGGCTATATAAGTTGACTCATATGCATACAAGCACGACTCTTTATAGTTATCCACATAAACTGGCCTTAACATGTAACAACCGCAGGCTGTCGTTCACTTGCAACCCCTAACCGCCTCATCTAATTGGCTAATAGAAGGCTCTTAGATGACTCAGTGACACACAAACATTTGCAATGAATGTTTTGTTAGCATTTACACAGATGTTTAACTAGTGAGAAGGAACGAGACAGAAAAACAAACAAACAAAGAAAACCAAAGACTTCACACACATTAGAGGCTTGTTTTAGATTGCTACTGTGAACAACTTTGGAGTCCCAGTCAGAGCCCGCTCTCTCCTGTGGATCTGTGTGTGTGTGTGTGTGTGTGTGTGCGTGTGCGTGTGTTTGTCCGTCCATGGGCTTCCTGTACGTGTGGGTGGACAGTGAGGCTGAGTTGTCATGTTGGCAGAAGAACATAACTGCATATTCATATCCAGCCTGAACACACAAACTCAATCAGGTGTACAAAAGTCCCTGTGAGATGTAAACAATATTAAAAAATAAATTAAAAAAATATAGTAAATAAAAACGCTAATGGTCATGCTGAGGAGAACAGCAGGAGACAGAAAAGACAGCGAGAGAGAGGTGAGGTAGACAGAGATGGAAAGAGGAAAGACACAATGGCAGACTAGAACGAGAGAGAGGAAGAGAATGAGTGGTAGGCAGGAGACTGTGTGGGTTGACTTTTTCTCTCTCGGGTGCTATGGTAACCTACCGAGCTGCAGCTAATCAGAGGAGGGGAGAAGAGGGGAGAGATGAAACAAGAGAGGAGAGGGAAGGAGATGAGTAAGAGGAGGGACAGAGAGGATTGAGCAAGAGAGAGGAGAGGAAGAAACAAGAGAGGACATGGAGGAGATGAGAAAGAGGAGTGACAACAGAGGAAGGAGCAAGAGAAAGGCGCGGAGGAAATAAGAGGAGCGAAGCTGAGAAAGAGGAGGGACAGGAGAGAAAGAAGAAAGAGAGAGGGGAGGATGAAACCAGAGAGGACATGGAGGAGATGAGAAAGAGGAGGGACAGGAGAGGAAGAAGCACGAGAGAAGAGAGGATGAAACAAGAGAGGACAGGGGAGGAGATGAGAAAGAGGAGGGACAAGAGAGGAAGGAGCAAGAGAGAGGAGGGGATGAAACAAAAGAGGAGAGGTAAGGAAAGGAAAGGAAAGGAGCAGACGAGAGAGGAAGTAACAAGTTTGAGAGAGAAGGGAAGAAGAGCAAAGTGGAGAAGAGGAGTGGAATGGAAAGGAGAGGAGAGAGGAGAAGAAGAGGAAGGAGGAAGTGAAGATATGAGAAGATAGAAAAGAGGAGATGAAATTAAAGGAGAAAGGCAGGAGTGGAAGGAGAGAAATTAAGAACAGAAGAGTAGAGCAGTGAGGCTTTCTGTAGGTTTACAAATCTCTTATCTGAAACTAAAAGATGACAGATATAGTTGTAAAAGCCTTTACGACTTGTTTAGAGCTCGTAGGATCATTCAGCACTGATTTATTTCCCAATCATAAAATGTCTAACTGCTTCAAGTAAAACAGAAACTCCAATCGTCAGTCAGTCGGTCCAGACTGAAATATCTCAACAACTATTGGAGGGAATATCATGAAATGTATTGCATAATGTCTGTACCTCTAAACTCTATTTATTTTTAGTGAGTTTTGTGTTTTTGTTGGCAAATATCAGACGCAGAGGCACACGTCCGATGGATTTCCACCCCTGCAGCTTTATTTTTAGATCTTTAGTGAAGTGTTTTGATGGCTTGTCCTATGGATTCAGCGTCTTTATTGTCTCCACTGTCAACGGGAGGAAGATGCATTTAAGTGATTGAACAATAAAGGATTTAGTCATTTAACCACCATTAAGTGAGTTTATTTCCTCCATTTACTAAGCCATGAACAGTGAGAACAGTCTCCTACTCTTGGTTACCCAATGCTAATATGCCCTCCAGGGATAATAAAGATACCTTGGACCATGGATTTCCATTCACTCTGATTTTTTTTTCTTCTGTACATAAAATCAAATACATTAAACTGTTTGTGGGCGGACTTCTTTTGTGTTTGTTGTTATGGCAGTTGATGCTTATCTACAAAGAAACTGCAAGGCCATAACCATTACAGTCCTTTGTTCCATAGCCTGTTGTGTTATGTACACTCTGGAGCACAGTTAGTGCTAAATGAATCACATCATGATTCCACTTCATGAAATGAGGTGAGCACTTCACTGATGGGGAGGCCCCATGTTTTTATACCTTTATATGGCAGAAACAGGTGCATACATATCACTAGTTTTGGAAAGTCACTAATTGTATTCCCTCAAATACTGTACTTAAGGAGAGTTTAAGGTACTTTACCTTACTGCACTTCCAGGGCATTGAACATTTTTTAACATTATTGTACTTACTTAAGTATCTTGGCTATGTGTACTTCCTCCACCACTTGAGATAATGGTGCCAATTGGTCCCAAAGTGTACAACCAAATAAAATTAACTAAAAAGATATTCAAGAAGAAAAAAAAAAAGAAAGAAATAGAAGAATGTGTGCGAGCGAGGGAGGGCAATATTGTGTCACTTGTAGGACAAATAGCTTTTGAGTTAGAGAGTTTCTTGTCTCTGAATTGTCAGAGCCAAACGCATTATGAAATCAAAAACACTTGAATTCTCAGTCCGATGAATGTAACAAGTCCTTATTCTGGACAACAACATTGAATCTGACAGACACTGGTTATTTGAAGCTGCAGGACAATCAGAGGCTTTCATTGTGGGCTGTTGTTAGTTGATAACAGATTACAATGCCTTCATGTTGTTCGATAATAGAAACCGTTCAAAGCTTGTCATCTGACTGAGTCGCTCTCTCCGACTCTCTTTTTCTGTGGTTATGTCATCATCATGCTGGTTCTTGATTTGTGACAGATCAAGTAAATATAATTCAACGTTGCCAATGTCAAAGCTTTGTTTCTCACATCAGTCAGTCTCTCTCTTTCTCTCTCTCTCTCTTCCCCTCTCGGCTCATTTCTCCCTGTTTAAAAATCCTGCTGAGAATGATGCAACCTTACAGTAACTATACAGAGTGACAAGTGAGAGAGCGAGCGAGAGAGAGAGAGAGAGAGAGAGAGAGACAGAGACAAAGACAGAGAGAGAGAGAGAGAAAGAGAGACAGAGAGAGAGAGAAACTTCAAAAGATGAGGTGTTCTGTTTGTATAAACTTGGATGAAGTAGATGGAATTTAAGTTGTCTGGTTTTAGAAAGAGTGTCTTTCTCTGTGTGTCTGTTTTTTGAACCTGTCTGTCTGCCTGTCTGTCTGTATATGTACGTAGGTCAGGGTGCCCCAGTTGTAACTGGACCTACTTTCATGTGATTGGCTCACACGTTTTCAGTTTTTCCGGCTGATTATACCTCTCTTAGGGCTTTACCTATGCTTGCAGTCTGCTGATGTAACCAACCTCCATAAAACAACCGCACATGTGTATAGTCTCGTGCTATAACAGGTTCAACAGCAGAGTCAGCTAAACTCAGGTTATAGCTTTGATGTCTTAGCCCGTTGAAGTCATAAAGCATCTGTTTTTGTTTCTAAAGTCAAGAGGGTCGTTTATCACCTACTGCTGTTTTGAAGGTATTTTGAGAATCAATAAATAGTCTTTAACCCATTTGGATACATCTAACCCCATTTCCTAATTCAAATAAAGATGGCAGCTCAACGTAACACCTCCCTTTGCCCTTTTTCACAGCAAACATTATTTAATAGCAGGATAAATCAAGAAGTTAATGACAACTGCCCATTAAGCCACAACAGTGTAAAACTGACCCCTGTAACCGAAGCAGCTAAATGGTTTTCCCTACAGTGACATGTCAACATGTCTTCTATGAAAAGGGCCTATTGTATGCTGAGATTTATTCATCGATATTAGTTATTTTAGTACAATTAATATTTGCTTGTACCATATCATATGTTTTACTACATAAGTGTTGTAGAAAAATATCTTTTTTAAAGATCACTAGCGATATGTCTCATACATGAGAGGCATAAACTATGGCCCCACAGTCCTGAGAAGAGCTCTTATCAGCCAAAAGTGAAAACACTTGTGTACCATTGATGTGTAGAGACTTTAATCAAGTTGTTCTCCGCACCAGAATCAAGGGCCTCCACACCAGGAAGAGCTAGTCCCTGACCTGTACTTTCAATCAGAGTAAAACCTTCCCAAAATGTTCCGTTCAGAAACCGTCAATCTTCAGTCAGTCCGTTATCCAAGAAATATCAGTTTGATTAACCCCTTTGTAATTACTGGGGATTTTGGACAGGTGGCAGGATATGATTAATGATGTTACTTGGTGGTTGGAGTGATGATTGTATTTGTAAGTCTGTGGGATGATATCAGCTGAAGTCAAAAAACATCAGTCATCACACTTCTTCCTCAGACAGATCAAATCAATCTTTCCCTTAACTAAGTAGTTCAGGCATTACAAACTGCTTCAGACTTTATTGACACGGGCCAGCGTGTTCAGTAAGCAAAAGTTGCCAGGCAACAAAAAAAAGTTTCAGCCTAAAGGCTGACTCTTGGGATGATATTGCTTAGCAACTACATTTGTTTGTAGGATGTTAAAACTGGACCTCACATTGCTTCATGAGTGTGATACAGTTGGGGCCACATGGGTGTCATTGTGGCCAAATTGCCTTTAAAAAGACTGCGTAACCTTGAAACCAGACAGGATCATCTGGACATACTGTAAGTATACATGCAGAGAGACAGTAACACCAGCTAGACACAGAATCAAAACCATCTGTCACTACCTGATGGGAGTTAAGTGCAGATTTGAGTCGTGCATGAGTCACTTTGCGATGAGTGCAGATGTGATTTATGCATGTGTCACTTTGCGAGAAGTAGCCTACAAGATGCTAACGAGAGAAATCTGTAATGTCAATACAGTAAAAACGGAACTACACAACAAAGTTTGTTCACTGCTGGCTAAAGTTAGAAATACAACAAAGGCTTTAAGTTGAACGGCGTTATGAGCAAACGCTAGCAATTGAACAATTATAGATATCCAAAATGTTTTTTTTTTATTGTTTTTAATGAGAAACGTTTAGGGTTTTAGGGATTTCACAAATTTCAGTATGACACGTAACGCAGTAAACCATTTAAATCTGAGCATGCACAACTCACATCTGCACTTGACTCACATCGGGGAGTGACACCATCCACCTCCTCCACAGGAATCTGTCTGCTCAGAGAGAATCCATGTCTCTATTCCACAGCAAGGGACACGTACCTTAACGGAGCCACACATCAGTTGAAAACACTACACTACACACATTATTTTCTGTGTCTGCTTGTTCCAGCATTGAAGCTTTTTTTTTTTTCCAATGGCTGCACCATCACATCTAAAGAATCTAGATGTATTGTGCAGTATACTTGTGTATTGTTTGATGTCTTGAAGTAAGACCGACATTTGTGACAGTTTTAAGTGGGTCTTTTTTAACGCAAAAGTAATCCAAAATCCAAAGATTAAGAAATGCCAGCAGGCTATTAGCTTAGTTTAACATAAAGATTGATTTTTATATTTTGGCTAGCCGTTTCCTCCTGCTTTCTGTCTTTAGCTAAGCTAATTGTCTCCTAGCTGAATCTTTATATTTAGCAGGCACACATTAAAGTTATCCATCTTCTCATTCTAATTATCAACGAGCATGGAGCAGTAGTGATGGCTAAAGTTGGGTTAAACCGTTAAACTAGGGGATTATTTCAAGTTCAAGTTAATTTATTTGTACCCAGAGGTAGATTTTGTTTACAGTAGAGTCCTCATGCACACATACAAACTAACAAAGAGGCACATAACACACATCAATCAACTTAAGACACTGTAAATTAAGAATTATCGAAAATTTAATATTGAACATGAGGAATGCATTATGTCAGTATGGGCCCTCACAAGTACAAACGTATGTGTGGGTGTATTGATGTGTGTATTGTGAATAACACGGCATATGTCCATTTAATCATAATTAGACAGTCCAGGTGTGAGTGCACTATTAATGCAGTATTGGTTACATTTGAAGAATGTTTAAGCCTGGTTTTACAACAAATCAGTTCAGCATAATATTACAATTGATTTTGACAATAATTACTGTTTAGCACCTCCTGTTGACACATTGCCACTGACAAACTGTCACTGATACACTGCCATCTTGCGATCGTACAGGCTGTGCTAAAACATGATTAATTTCCACGAAGCCTTTACCAGCCAAGAGAGATTTGAGGCTTACTAAGACTCAGGGAGTTAATCACTATGTTACTGTACACTTGGCTAGAAGAAGCTCTCAGCTTTGGGGCATCCCAGTGAATCCGTGGGCTAAGGTGAAAACCATGTACTTGTGATGTTGTGGGCTCAATCTGGCTCCTAT
>NC_048415.1:5352790-5367129 GCF_013103735.1 Etheostoma cragini
CCCCCCACCCCCACCCCTTCTCTCACTCATCTTCCTTGCCACAGCTCTGCATGCAGTCTAATGAAGCAGAAACAAATCCCAAAGCTTTTTATCTGCAGTAGACAGAGCTGTGAAGATGAGATGTTTCCTCCTACGCAGGCAGACAGACAGGCAGCAGCTCGAGAGACCCGAACACCTACCACTCTATAGCTACTGTAATGCTATGGAATCTCTGATTTATTCTCACCGAGGAAGCTTGCAGCCTTCATCTGAGCTTTTAGCTAAACTGAGAGATTTATTCTGTATAGATGTATGACACATACATCTAAACAGAATAGAATGGAGCGAGGATCTGAATCCATTGTGTGGACCGATATCAGACATTTAGTCACTGGACAGGCTCATAAAAATATTAACTAAGTCTACAGAATTTCTTTGGCTTACCTATAACCAGTTCAAAAACCTGTTAGGCTTCGATGCTAGTCAGTTCTCTTCCAGTGGACAAGATGGAGCAGAGTTTTACAAACAGAGTGAGTCAGTTACATTAAGATGGTTGGAATAAAATGTCTCCATTCAGAGGGAAGAAAGAGTGTGATCATAGGCAAAGGAAGCACCTCTTTAAAAATGTATTAGAAACAAATCTGTTCCATTTATTGACTTTCTATATAATGCTTTTAAAATGACATCTAATAAAATTAGATTTTTGAGGATTTTGATGGTGAGTAGAATATATTTCTGTTTTAATCAATCTAGGCTGTTCTTCAACTCATTTCCTAAGTTTGTAATACAGTTAGTAAAGTATTTCGGATTTTATAAACACTGCGATTTAATATTCCCCATATTTCATTAACCAAACCGATAAAAAGGGCAAAATATAAATTTTTTAAACATGTTGTTTCAACAATTCTGGTAAATCCTTTTTGCTTTAAAAACTGTCACATTTATTCTAAGAAAATATCACAATCAGCACACAAAAAAACAATGTGTTCTGTGTGGCAACAAAGACAGGGCAGGGTAAAAATGACTTCTAAGTCAAATGACTTTAGTTTTTGTTTTGGGTCACTACGTTTTTATAGAAATGAGTTGTTTCCTGAAGATGGTGATGGGCTTCTTGGATAATTACTTTGTTTTTAAAAAACACTGTTTAGAATATGCATTGAAAAATATAGCCAGGATCAAATAAATGGGTAAACTACATGCTTCACTCATACAAATGACCATGACTTGTTGAGGTGATTTTGTTTCACCGGTTATGATTTAGTATAAAGAAAGACTATTGTGATTAATGCAAATTACCCAAACCAAGGTTAAGATCTGTCATATGGATGCTGGAATGTTGAATTTCTATAGGGCTGCAAATAGGAATTATTGTCATTATCTGTATAAATCTAGAACAATGTCAATGAATCAGACTAAAATGATTATTTGATGATCTAAGTAGTTGCCTGTTCATTTTTCAGTGATGGAATAATCAACTAATCCTTTCAGTACTAGGTTTATGTGTTGATGCATCTTCAATGTGCATACTGATAATCAAGATATGCAAGAATAATCCAAAACCAATTATAGTTTTGGGTTGTGCTTTTGTTAAACGGTGATATTATTTAGGATATATGAAATGATTTTATTGCATTCCTGCATTCACAAACGTACAATACCAATATCAGTTTTTCTTTCTGTAGTTCAGCACCAATCTCACAAAGCCCAACAGAAGAACAACCAAAAAAGACTTCCTGCAGATTAAAGTTGTCACACCTGATTTAAAACTTAAGGCTTTAAAACATTTTTGGCATCCTCAGGTAGTCGGGCAGAAGACTCTGGGCGAGAGAGCAGCCGAGCAGAAAGCCAAGTCCCCAGATTGTGCACAGCTGTGTCCTGAGGGCACGAAGGAGCCTGACCCGAGGTGACAAATGGAGGTTCTACAGAATCCTGATGGCACAGAGGGCTGGCACCAATGCCATTTCCCTTACAGAGAATTTAACCCAATGCATGACTGCCATCTCATTGTCTCTTCATGATCTTTCCAAATTGTAACACAGAAATCAGTTTTCAGGGATTTTTTTCAACTGCCCACTTGTTACATCACACATCTCTGCACACCGATAACACGAATCCTCCAATTTAGGGACGCATATAGCCTAACGTATCGTATGTATATCTACAGATTGATTTCTTCAAACTATTCCACTAGAAACGGCCTCTACGTTTTTCTAGGTTACAGTAGCCAACAGACAGCCACACACACTCTAGCAGGGAAGCTTTTCTGGACTACTGGGACAGCATGATACTGCACAGAGATTCAGAAGTATAGATGGTTATGTAATTAATACTCCTCCTCCTATGCAGATACAGTAGGCAAGCCTAGAAATCCTGGCCTCAGCTGTAATTGTAGCCCCGAAATGACTGACACAGCTCGTACGTACGGTGTCATTTTAATCACTCTGGCTCCTATACATTCCCATTTAGACCAGCAGCTCTTAACTCAGCGTAAGCTTTGGCACACTGTAAAACAGCCATCCAATGTGATATACAGGGAAACCAAACCACCTATACAGCCACGCAGCATGCAGAAAATCTGTCTCTCTCTCTCCATCTCACCCACACACACATATATATAACATAGAGCCCAAACAAAACCTGTTTACCTGCTATCCCATTATTAACAGTTCTGGCAAGGAAAGGTGACTGGTGAAGCCAAGACAGACAGAGAAAAGTGGTGAGGGGCTTCACTTACCAACAAATCCCCCTTCTTCAGGAATCCTTTCCTCTCCCTTCAGCCGGCTTCTTCCACTGCTCCGGCTTTCATCTCTCAAGTAAAGAGAGCAGGAGGAAGACAGCCAAGGACTTTAAATAATTAGCATGCCTCTTGCTCTTGTGTTTTCTCTCCGTCTCCTCCAGATTTCTCCACAGTCTTCGGGGGGAAGAAGGAGCATCCGTGATACACTGCCGCGCGCTCCGCTGCAGGAGGCTGAACGTCAATCACACAGGTAACCTAGGGAACCGCTGGGTCCGCCTCCCCCTCCCAGCTAACGCTGATTGGTCAGCTGACGGGCAACGAGAAGTCCTCGCAGATTCACAGATGGTATACTGAGAGCTGTGGTGGGATCATGTACAGAGCCAAACAAACAGTACTGGATTGTGGTACTTGTGAACTCTTTCGCTCTCCTCTCTCTGACTTCAGAGCCTACTGCTTTATTTTACAGTTGCTTAGCAACAAACCGACATGTGTGAGTGTGTGTTGCAGAGCAAGAGGAGAGATGTGGGAGAGATAAAAGAGTTCAAGTCCTCAACTCGCTCTCTCTCTTTCTGTCGCTCTGTCAGAGGTGTGGATGGATGTTGAATATTTCAGCTCTCAGCAGCAGTATTATTACAGAGGCTGTTGTTGCTTCAGGGCAGCCTGATATAAGCAGTTAAATGCAGAACTGAGAATAAGTATGGTTATCCTTGGTATGAATGGGGTGATTAAGATGAATTGAACAAATTAGTGTATTTGTAAACTAAAAGGGAAACAACTCTCCATTTAATCTTCAATTGTGGTGCACAAAATCCTTCCACCAGAATGGAAGAGTTTTCAGTGCAAAATGTGAGTGGTTGAATACTTCTCTTATAAGGGATCTTAAGGGATAGTCCAACCAAAGTCGGGTTTGTATGAAACAGACTTCACAGCAGTAAACGATTAAGTGTTTGTAGCGGCAAAAAATATCCATAGAAACTCCTCAAGCCATTCCTGCAACAACATCCACATCTCCGCAGGCTCACCATGTACAGTACAATACAGTAAAAAAATGTGTAAAGGTCGAAATCAGTACTTCCCTTCTAAACCTTACCCACAATCCTTCCAAGTGCTTGTGCAGACAGATGGATTGGTTGGCACAGGTTAGAGTGCATGCCTCATGTACTGTTACTTGTCAGACTGGCTCTATCCTGACTCAATTAGATTAAAAAATATACATATCAAGTACATCTTGAGAGTTTGCTCAGTAGATAATTCTGGAATGAATGCAACGCTACTAATTAAATACTACACATAGTATTACAATCATAGACTAAAATCTGTTGTTACAGCAGTACTTTAGTTGCCACAACCTTCAGTGTAACAGTTAAAGCTGATACATCCAGCTGTCCGCAGGGGGAACCTAAACTAAGAGAATTGTTATTGTGTGTATAAAGTGTGCATATAGGGTTCAACCCAAAATATATTATTGATATACATATATAATGATTTGTGAGTGTTCTTTTCAACACAAGCTGACCGAATATGAGAAGAAGTACATGACTACAATTGAGTTGAATTTGCCTGAAGTAGAAAACAGACCCACACTGTTAAATACCGCTTCCGTTTGTTTACTGCTGAAATCCAAATCGGGGTGTCACATTTACATGTTACAATGTAGATGAGCTGATTGCGTCATACTTTTGTGACTTGAGGGAGACTCCGGTTTTGCCTTTGAGATTGAACACATCTATAAGGAGTCTCTATGAAGCAGTTGGATGTGAGAAAATCCTCTCAAAGGAACTGACCTGCTAAGAGCTGTCCTTGTAGAGTCCTGTTCTAAAACCTGTACAGCCAGACTTTGCATTACCCAGTCGTGATATGTGAACGTAGAATACTACAGAATGTGGTTTACACGGTGACTCTGGTGAGTTTTGACATTCAAGAATTGTTGTCTTTTTTTTCCGACGATGGTTTTTTGCACAGAGTTGTGACTGTGAGCGTGAATGTACTCACTGAGGTCACGTCCTTTACTGCTGTTGCTTTGGAGCCAGGCTTCCCCTACACATCTGCAGTCAGCCTCTCAGAGTGTCCACCCGAGGGTGAGAAGAAAACATCAGGCAGTCTGAAAATAATAATCAAAAAGGGCCTGTCATGAATATTCAACTAGTAAAAGAAAAAGTGTTAGCTTAATGTAGTTGGAGAGGGAAGTGCACAAACTGAGAGCTTTCTTCTGTTTGCTTCAGACAGGATCCCTAGTTTCACCATTAAAATAGGCTTCTTTTGGGTTGGAAAGACTTCACTTTTGACACATTCATATACAATATAAAATGAGATGACTTATAAAACAGGCAGGCGCAATTGGGGCGTATGTTTAGAAGAACTCATTGTGCCATGGAGACAGTTACCAACAAACATACAAGCCTCGGAAGTTAAGGAACAAACCAAACATGTTTTACAGCTTTGAAGCGAACCAACCCTTCATTTCAATTTCATTTCGAATACGACGAGGTAGTTTCTGTACTTACAGTATTTGGAGAATACTCTTTGCAACAATATCTTTTGGGGGGACCTAATATTGTTTTGTGTATTATTTCTACACTATTTCCGTTTAACGTTAGGCTATTTGTTTGATATTTAAACCCCACTTTATTTGAGCTTTTTGTTTTTATTCAAGCCCCCGACCCCCATGATAAACACCAGTTCTGAAACCAGATGGATAGGGAATTGATCTGCGGAGAATGTAACATGGTGTTTCGCTCCACTGGAATGCTTGAGAAACACAAAGCACTGTTCTGCATTGGGAGTGAGGTAAGACACCGTCTGCTGCAAAGACACAGCTCTGAACATCTCCTAAGAGACAGACCTGGACGCGGGGACCCTAAGCAGACAAGAACCCCTGATCTCATTCAGGTGAGTAAATCGAACTGAAGGAGAGCAACGTCTGAGCAGGTGGATTAGGTAAAAGACTGATACTAAAGTGACTATTTATGCGATTAAAGTGGAAGGGTTAATTCAGCTATAAATTTTACACTGAGTATCTGTTAGTTTTTGTGTTGATTTTAAAATCCTTTTACTATTTTTTAAGGCACTACAACATAGCCTAGCACCCGACTAAATCTCACAAAGGCTTTTATTTTATGAGCCGGGAAGGCTCCTCAGATCCTCCCACTCTTCTCTTTTAGTTGTTCCACAAAGCAGAACTAAAACGTGTGGTGATGCTGCTTTCAGCTACTATGCACACAGATGTAGGAACAGCCTGCCTGAGGATCTGAGAGGAGCTGGAAATATAAAAACCTTTAAACGGAGACTAAAAATCTACTTATTCAGTGTGGCTTTCACTTAAAATTTGAATCACAATTTTACTAACTTTTACTATTTTAAGTTATTTTAAGTGTTAATATTTGCTTTAACGTGTTATAACTTCTATGGTTTCAGTGTTTTATATATATATATATATATATATATATATATATATATATATGAGTTATTGTCTTTCTTAATTTATAATTAAAGAATTCATAGTTCTAAATTATTATTGATATTGTTTTAAACATGTAATTCCTTATTAAATATATTTTATTCATTCCTATTTATCTAAACGTGCATTTTCTCTAAATCCATTTATTTATCTCTAATCCATTTATATATACTTTTCTCTTATTCCTTTTTCTTGTCTGTTTTTCCAGTACCTTAGTTCAGCGCTTTGCATTTTGTCATGTTTGAAAGGGGCATTATAAATAAAGATGGCTTTAAAAAAGAAATTTATATTTAAAGATCTCATGATTCTTAAAGGAGATGCAAATGGAACTGTATTATGTATATTTATTAAAATTATTTATTAATTCATTATAACACGAAGTCAGGAACTCCCCATAATGTTAAGAGTTGTTGTTGTGGGGTCTCCTTGCCATGTTGATAGGTAAAAAAAAAAACACTTGAAAAATACAATGTTAGTGCACTACAGCTCACTAAAGACATAACTACACAGTGTTTGCAATGCAAATGATTGCAGACCGTTTTTTGCGCAGTGTTTGGTGCTGGAAAACGCTGTATGTGTCTTTGTGTGTGCAGCTGAGAGGTCAACGGAGGAACATTACCAGGAGGACGGATGTTGACGCCAAACCAGCGCCAGCGAGGGCAGAGGACAAACCAGCAACCAGTCAGACAGAGAGTGCTGCTCTGCAAGATCTCACACATGAGGTACAACTGGAGACAACCAGCCTTCGGTACTGCATTTAAAAATGTGAACATCTAAAACCCCATGACAAAACCCAGCGGGCCGTAATTGTTTGACCTAAGATCCATAAGAACCCAACAGGGATGAAAGTGTCAGGGCAACATTTTGTAGTGTACATGTTCATTATACCGAGCACTGCAGGTGCATATCATTGTGTCCGTCAAGATAATTGGAAGAGCAAAACCATTTCTCTTTTCTGACTTTCAGTTTCACGAGTTGAGGATGTCCATTGAAGAAAATCTGCCAAAATGGTCAAAAAGGACCTCAGATACTGAGGTGGGCATTAGGGTTCTTCTTTTTTTCTTATGCGGTGTTTTCTTTTCACCGCTTACTCATCTAGCCTTTCATTTTAGAGTACCTTGGCAGCTCTTTAAAGGATGGTGCTTTAAGTGTGCACATTTCTTCTATAGTGTTAAATCTCTTTGTAATAAGTCATCAGCCAGTGGTTTCAGAATGAGTTACAGGTCATTCAGTGAAGACGGCTGCAAGATGAGAGTACAAAACGTCATGCGAATCATTTTGGCTCCAGGGTGTAAAATGTTAAAGAACCAATGCTGTGCGTGAATCCATTCATTTAAAAACATGGTCTTATGTCATAGTCAAGTGGGCGTCAGCTGGGTCACAGTGAAAGACTGAAGGAGATGAGGGAAATGGCGATGCTCCACGAGCGCCAGCTGACCCTGATACATGCTCACAACCAGGAGCTGGAGCAGCAGAGAGATGGTGAGAGAAAGATACGATAAACTGGTTGAGACCACGAAAGCCAAATATCCTCTTCCCTACTCAATGTTGATGTCAAAGATTGCTCTAAGACTGTGTGTGTGTGTGTGTGTGTGAGTCAGAGCTGGCCTATCAGGTGAGTGTCCTGTCTGAGCAGAGCAACACAACTCACCTGGAGAGTCTGCTGATGGAGCTCAGAGAGCAGGAGGAAAGAAACGAGGACACGCTGCAACAACTCGCTGAACATCTCCGTGCATCACAGTACTGTATATGTACATGAATATGTATATGTGTGTATTGATGTTAGTGTAATTATCCATGAATACAACAAAGAGTTTTTTTCATATACAGTTTGCATTTCTATATGTCAGCTATAGAATTCAAAAATAATGACTGCTTCTTCCGTGCTTTGCCTCTAAAATGAATATTTAGTGAAACATGTTTTTTTTTCTTCTAGCTACAGGATGACTCAGATTCAGAGCATCAATTATGTATTTCATTAAGCCTGGGTAGCTCCTCAATGCAACATTTGTGGAAGATTAAATTATATTTCCTATAGTTTGGTAGATTATTGCTGGGAAACTTTCCACAAATTCCACAATAATGTTCCCAGTGGAGATCTAATTTAGATGATATACTGTGTTTTTGTTTTCTTTTTAGTGTACAAGAGGTCTCTGTACCCAGAAATCAGCCATACCCATGCAAGAATAACCATGAAAGCTACGAGCCTATTTCTTCGCCAGATGGCCCTCTTTCTACCCAGATAAAGTATGCACATTCATCCCTCAAGAGGCATTTATATAAAAACAAAATCTGATTTTCTTTTTCCCATTTGTCTGGTTGGACACTTAGAAAATCAGTTTATTTACATGTGCATATGAATATTATTTTTATTATTCTCTTGAGCTGCCTAGTTATACAAGGGTAAATCACATCTCTTTGTTGCAGAGCCCTGTGGCATGCATACATTCAGTCAGGTGGGTCGGATCCAGCCATTGAGGCACAAATGATTGCCCTGCAGGCAGAAGCCCAAAGTCTGGAGAAAAACCAACCAGCGATGGCGGGCAAGGCCAAAATGAAGTGTAAGAGTGATGATGAACTGAAAACTGGAATTGTCAGCACAGCAGTGCTCAGTGGAGAAAACCAATGTCCTCCACAAAGTCCACGGTTATTAAATTTGAGTCCAACATTTGTTTTATCGTGATCAGTTTTGGCATGTTGAGTGCAAAACACACAGCCGAAATTGGAGCACTGTCAAGCGTCAGCAAAAATTATTCTTCTTGGTAGGCCTACACACTCCAGACGTATGGCCTACAATTGAAGGTACACTACCTTTTGGCCCTGAGCCACATCACTGTTGTCCTCGTCTCCAGGGGCGGAGCCTTGTCAGCGTGGTGTGAGCTGGGAGCTGCTGGCTGTGGAGCAGGAGAACCAGAGGCTGGAGGAGGAGATCCTCAGGATCCAGCTGGTCAGAGATCAACACCATAACAGTGACGGTTGGAAAGTTCCCACAAATTAAAGCTCTTTTTAATTTACTGTGAAAAGCAGCTGTTAGCTGTATGTAATGAGCTCAAATTAACTATAGTCCACCCACCAAATAATTAGTTGCTCTAATCAATCCCCTCCAACATTTTAGGTCTACAGATTCATTTAAAGTGCTCAGATTATACTCACTTTGAGGTTCATAATGGTATTTATAGGTTTTATCAGAATGGGTTGACAGACAGTTGAAGAAAAAAAAAAAGTTTTTGTTTTACATGTTCATTGCTGCAGCTCCTCTTTTTACCCTGTGTGTTGAGCTCTCTGTTCTAACTAGAGAGTGAGTCATCTCACTTCTGTTGCATCTTTGTTGGGAGTCGGAACAGTGTTTTCTGTTGGAGATGCTAAGTCTCTTTCATGTCCTTTGTACATCTATAGCGTGCACAAAAAAGATATTAAACAATAAAGGAAAGGGCAAAAGCCAAAAAGCTTAACAGCAGCATTTTAAGGAATTGTAAATGAAGCACACAAACCTCCTACAACCTTTCAATAATTTATCACACCGTGAGTTGTGATAAACAAATTTATTTTGTCTAGAAATTTTGTGATGATTATTTATTGTGCAACTGTGGACCTGTACTGATTGGGTGGGTATCTCGTTGGGTGTGTGTGCGCTCTCCAGCAGCAGTGAGGACTGAACTCGAGCAGATTCAGAGGGAGAACCTTCTGCGGTTAGCTAGTTTACAGGCCGAGATGGAGAGAAGCAAAAAAGCTCCCAGGCCCGGGCGACAGCCTTCTCCACCTCCGCTTCAACCCAAGACTCTCATTCATGCACCTCTTTCACTGGTACATCATTTAACTACAGTTGTAGTTAAGAAGTAACTTGAAAGTGTTGTCTGTGACGTAGATCCTGATGCTGTACCTGTGTGTCCTTCCGCTCCAGGCCAGCTCCTTCGCCTCTCCACTGGGAACATGCGTGTTCAGAGACTCATTGGGTCCCGCCTCCTACGACCCTGCGTCAGTTATATTCAATATCAATTTTGAATTTAGATGCTAAGCTCTCATTGTTCAGTTACATATATAATAAAATCCTCTAAAACAGCCTATAGTCACATTTAAGTGAATCCTCTACTGATTTGTCAATGTTTTAGCCCACTCACCTTTTCTTGAATTAAATTGAATCCTCTGGTGTTGCAGAGCTGGTTTCTTGGTTTTCTACGACCTGGTGCTGGGAGTTGATGTCTCCCAGAGGGCCCTGCGCCTAGTGGCAGCTCTCTACTCGGATGAGGAGGAGGTGGGACCACCAACTCCGCTGCCCCCAGTCCAGTGCCTGCCGGGACCGTCCCTGCCTTACGCCCACACCCCTGGAAACTACGCCCTCCTGTCGGCCAAACAGCCTGTACCTAGGTAGGAGCAATGCCTACAGAAGAAGAGATGCGTTTATTATTATATACAGCAGATGTGGCTCAAAGAGTCTAAGGACAAGACTTAGAAACTGGAATTGGCAAATGAGAGGGAAAAGGTAAAAAACAATCTACACAAAACACTACCCAAACTCTCACGCATGCCTTCTGTGACCTAAGCTCAAGCATAGAGACAACATGGCTCATAGAATAAAATCAGTACACTATTGTGTCATGGAGTAGAAACATTCAAGTGATTACTCTTGAGGGGGACAAGTTGGGTCTCTGTAAATTATAGAATTGGGTCTAGACCCACTCTATCTGTAAAACATCCTGAGATAACATCTGTTGGAATAAAACTGAATGACAAAGTAAGATTTAATTTCCTGAGAAGAAGAAATCCGACCACCCGCATTACCACAAAAAAAAAACATCTAAAAAATGTACATGAACCTTTCCCTCAGTAGGATGCAGCCATCAACCTCCCTCTCTCTAGTGGTGGAGGTGCAGGAAGCAAGAGATGTGGATGTTGATGGCCAGGTTGTCAAACTGGAATCCTGTGGCTGGACACGAGTGGAACTCTTTGACCATTACAACCAGGTAGAAAAATGTAGTTCTACAGTAAAAAGGGAGATGAAAGAAAGTCAGGCCTAGTCTACAATTTTTAAGATGATGCAGCTCAGTTGATATGGTTATTAAAAAAAAAAAAAAAAAGTAGTTTATAAAAAGGCTTTGAGCCTTGGTAACTTTACTTTTCAAAATGTATTCTGTGCCTACAGAGGTAATTAATACATTGAATGCACCATCTGGCAGTTTATCATTAAACTATCCCAGATTGTCATGCAATTCTAAAATCCCAATCTGCTTTTTGCAAAGTTTAACCATGTGTCATTGACACATTAACATATCCTCTGGTTTATAGTCAATATAACATTATTTTCTCTTTACCAACAGTTTTGTAGTGGCCACTGGAGAGTTCCAGTGCGCCGTCTGCCTATCAGACCCTCCTTAAACCTTGCCCAGCTTAACTCCGTACACCAGGTATAAAGACACCATTTTTGGGGAAAACATCTGTAGGCAGTAGTTGCTATATGGATCAGATGTTCTACTCAGGCGGAAGTTTAGAGTTAATTACTCACCTGACTGCATGTTTCTCTAAACCTCAGGTGGGCCACTTGGAACTGTGTGTGCGGTTGGTCAACGGACGAGATGAAGCTGTTCAGACTCTGGCACAGCCTGATCCGACAAGCACCAGTCACTATAAATACCCAGCTGTGGTAGGATGTTAAACATGCTAATTTGAGAGTAATTATTATTCAAATGGGTTTTTTATCAGCAGTATTGGGCAAGTTGCTTTTAAAGAGTAATTAGTTTCAGATACTAGTTATTTCATCCAAAAAGTAACTAAATTACACACTTTTATAATTTTTAACTGAGTAAGTAGTTACTTCACAGAGCATTGAATACATTTTTTTTTTTAAATGCTCAAATGTGACCCCACCTCCACCCCTCTATAATGGAACTTCAAAGGAAACTGACGCTTCTTACATTAACAGAACCAATGTCCACACACATCTTAACTATTCCAAATTCGACAAAGTGAGACTAGCCTTCAATCAAATGCCATGTATGTACATATGTCTAGTGGATCGATACAAATAAAAGATGTTTTGGAACCTTTGATATTTATTGACCCTCAACAGGCCACAACTGGGCAAAATTAAATGATGCTTGTAAAGAAATATAGGAATTATAAATAGTGCACGTAAGTGGTCTGATTTTTAAACTTGTGTGAGTCAAGACTGCGTGTGTGAGAGTGAGGGAGAAGTGAGTGACAGCGAGTAGCCACCTGGAGTCATAGTGACCGTTTCCTGACCATGGTCTTTAGCAGGAAAACCTTTGTTCATCCGTTAATGCCACCACTGTTATCAGCTCTAATTTTCCCTTGTTCTAACTTGATTCCATGCATGCGTTATGTACCTCATCTCAATAAAAGGTGTCTGCAAACCTGCCAGAGTCCACAGAAATGCAGCTTCCCCAGTTTCAGCGCCACAGTAGTGGATGAACTCTCCTCCCTTTTGTCGCAAAAGTACAAAGACCCTCCCGCTACAGATGCCAGAGTTGAAAAGGAGACAAACGTTATGCAGAAAACATTGACACTCAGGATGCAACACAACAACAAAGGCTCCTTACTCTCGTCTTCTGAAGCCAATGAAAGCATTTACTTTCCTTGTAGTTGAAATGCGCAAGAGGTCAACAGAAGCTTAGTTATACCATATGGGCACAGGCGGAATTTACAGGCAGGTGTGGGATGTTACAACCCACCCAAAGAGTTCTTTTTAGAGACATCTGCATCTTAAAGTTGATGCAAAACGTGAAGAAAATGTTTAACCCAAAGTTACACCCTTTCATACGGGTCTGATTAATGTTGGGAGAGCAACAGGATGATTTTGTCCAGTTTTGTTGAAAAGTGTACATTTTGACAAAAGTGAGTGTAAAGATGAACCGTTGGGAATGGAGTTCCAAAAGCCTAATGTTTTTAAACGTCCCTTGCAACCAGCAGCCCAAACTATATACACAAGTTGTAAGATTTGGCAAAACCGATCCTGACAATTTTAGGCAATAAAATAAAACTTAGCCAAAAATCTTAGTGGCCATTCCATTTCCTCTATTGGGAATAATTGGTCAGCATCCAGGTTGTCTCATCACGATTGGGTTTCACTTCTAAGTCCGAGAAATAAAAACGGTTCATGGATACAATTTTTTATTATTCTTTTACTACAAGTATACAAAACTGAACAGACAAGTCTATGAAAATGGATCTTATTTACAGAAACAGGCGTTGAAGGTGGATAGGGGGCTGGACAGGCATGCTGTGCTGGTTTCGAAGATCAGGAAAGACGAGGACGGTCATGCTGAAAACTCAACTGAGGCCGACTGGTTAGCAGACTACAGGAAACAAAAAAAAAAAAAAAACACTTCGTTACAAACAAGGAATTAGCCCTCTGCCTACCCATCAAGAGAAAATGTTGCAGTTTGTCTTGTGAAGAGCATTCATGACTGCAGTTTCATGTAAACTGCTATGGGTTTGAAACCCATCTACAATTCAAGAACAGTAACAGCCAATGCAGCATATAGTATGAACTGTGATTGGCCATTGATCACGTTTGTCTTGTGCCCAGCAGCAACTAGTCAAAAACATGTCCGATGCATCAGTTTCATCAACAACCTGAATAAGTTAAGCATCAAATTGAACCGGACGCCCAACTTCTTTGGAGGCATTTGGATTCGGCTTTGAGGTATATTTCCCCACCATAAATGCAAACTATAACATGTCAGCTTTTCAGATTACTGACATTAACTGAATGCCAGAACCCAAATTAAGAAACTACTGGAACCACCAGAAAAAAAATCATATGCAAGTAGTTTTTGCTGTAGGTTGGGCTATACTTCCATCTAAGCAGGGTAACATCATTAAAGCACATTTTAGTGCCGTCCTGGCCACTTGTAACTTCATAAGACATGAACCTATCACTCGCCTCCTGTGATTTTCCCTCCTGGACTCCATTGCTGGCACTAGAGTCTGCGCTGCCATTAACTGTGGCTTCCTGTTTCGATTGTTTAGCATCAGTGTCCTTTACTGGGCTCTCCTCCTCTGGTTTCCTCTGTGTAGAAACAAAACTAGTCAGTGAAAGACTCAACGCTCCTGTGCACGACTGTCCAATGCAAAACATTAAATATACACTCACCGGCCACTTTATTAGGTACACCTGTCCAACTGCTCGTTAACACTTAATTTCTAAGC
>NC_048415.1:5367229-5390257 GCF_013103735.1 Etheostoma cragini
GTTCTGAAGGCAAAAGGGGGTCCAACCCGTTACTAGCATGGGGTACCTAATAAAGTGGCCGGTGAGTGTATATAAAAGCTGACATTCAGAAGAGGGTAACTAAAACCCAAATTTAGATATGTCAAGGTCACATTTAGTACATCATGCACACAAGAGTAACTCAAAAAACAAACTATTCACAGCATTAAGCGGTACCACAAACCAGCCACCTACACACATGCCACAACTACAGTAAGGTAACCAAAAAGTCAGACAAAATAAAAAAAAGAAACATATAGGGTGACATTTGTAGTAAGAATAAAACGACAAAAAGCCATGACATCTTCACAACAAAGCAGACAAGCACATGGACCTCTTAGCACAAAGTGATGGGCACATTGTCAGTTACAACATACTGATCTCCTGCCAGTATGATTGCGCAGTCAAGGTTTCCATCATTGAATTAAAATAGTTGCGTTTTAGAGGGCAGAACGGACTGCAAAGACACTTTGGCTTCCGAGCCATCACTGGTGTGAAATCGGCAGCAGTCAAGATGAAACTGGCCAGACGAGCCAAGCAGGCCTCACCTTTTTCCTGACGAGGTGAGAGATGTTTGAGACAGCTTTGGAAGATGAGGCACCGTCAGAAGTCACTGGGATCTGAAACAGTTTGGTTTGCTTAGAGGTCTTTTAGGGTATTCAGTCATGTTACAATAATCTTGCAAAGCTTAAAAGATGCACTACTGCAGTGTCCTCACCTGGCTGACTGTTGCAAATGCTGAAGATGAAGCGCTGCCATTTTCAGATAGGAATGCTGATGAGGTTGAGGCTCCGCCCTGCAAGAGGATATTCAGTTACCTAGGCGCTGAAGCCATTTTTTGGTACATCTATACTGCATTCTAATAACCTCCACATGTAATTTTAAACTGAAAACTTAACCAAGACATACAAAAATTCATGCATGTATGTATGTATGTATGTATAGCATACTGCCAACCCTGGATGGTTGCACTCACTGAACACAGTGTACATCTTGTTGCTCCGTGTACTCACTAGTGTCTGCTGGATGGCCTGGGAGGCAGCGCTGGCAGTTCTCTGGCTTTCCTTGGCATCCTCAACTTTTTCCCTGATATCAGGCAGCAGCTGCTTCAGCTCTTCCATCTCATTCTTCTCTTCTGCAGCCACATCTGCTGCGTCTATCACCTCCTGCAACATGGCTATACACAGACAATGACCAATTAGTGGCTCACAGGATCATTGCAAACCCTTAGCGGGCATAATTTGAGTTAAAACGTGAGGTCAGAGTATTTAGTGAAAACTCAAGGCAGCACTTAAGGGCTCATTATCCTAATTTTCAGGTTCATATTGCATTAAGAATATCCAAATAAGCATACATTGTTTAAAAAAAAAGTTAAACATTGCTGCAGCTACTCTATTCACCATGTGTGTTGAGCTCTGTTTTACCTATAGAGTGAGGGATCTCAGTTATGCGCCATCTTTGTTGGGAGTCACACATGCACATACCTAGGTAAGCACTGCTAGCCAGTCAGAAGCAGAGTGTGAGGGCATGCTAGCAGCTAGGTGAGCATTTTAAAGTGATGCACTGTCATCACGGAAGTAAAGGCTAGCCTACATTAAAGCAGTTTGGGAACAGTGTTTGTCCCTTTTGGGTGACTTTACTTGGTAACGATATTACATGCACAAAAAGATATAACACAAGAAATGGGAAAAAGCATAATGTGATACTTTAAGACAAGGGGTAAGAGCAACATCTCTTAAATGTTGCACTCTCAAGAAAGAACTGTCTTACCGAGACGGGCCTCAATGACTTTTATGGAGCTGTTGTAGTGCTGGATGGCCTGGCTGTACTGATCCATGTAACACAGTGTGGTGGCAACATGGTAGTGGGTCTCAGCCAACAGACGACTGTGGGGAGGCAAGTGCTTCAGCTGCAGGGAAAGACACTCCTGGAAGTCTTCTAGTGCCTGGGGATAGTTACCTGGGGAGGGGAGCATGAGAGTCAGATTTAGGACAATGGCTTCATATTTAGCTTGTTCTGCAGTGGTACAAATTGCCACTCTAGTAGAGAATGAAGGCCCAAATTAAATTTCTTGAATACCTGATCACTCACTATGTATCACTGGTCTGTTTAGTTTTCAAACTGCATGTTATTTTTAAGCCCCACATCAAAACATACCCTACTTACGCCATTTATAAAAAAACATTTAAGGCCCTAAACTATGAGGAGGGGTGAACAGAAACCTTTGTGAGGGGCCAAACTTAGATTCCACAAAAAGCCATGGCAGATGCATGTTTAGTTCAGAATATTGCTTTTGAAATGAAGGCATAAGTGGGCCACCAGGTGAAAGGGACCATCCCAGATATGCTAAATGAAACATACCTGATTCAGCACTGACTTCTCCGAGTTTCAGATATGCCTGGGCTGCCATCAGCTGGTCATCTTTGCCATCCTTTCTGTGATGAATAAGCAATCAACTGTAAGACTACTTTAGTGCACATTGTCTCACATCAAGCATGTCTAACTATGTATTAAGCCAGGGGTTCCAAACACTTCAGCCCACGACCCCCAAAGTAACGGTGAAAGTGACTTGCGACCCCCTCCCCCACCCGTAAACAAACATTGCCAGCAACCGTGCACGCACTATAGGCGAATCCAAACACGAGCATATTGACAACACAGAACAGACATTATTCACCCATTACTTTAATTTGAAGTTAACCTCTCCTAATGAGAGGATGTGCAATATGTTTGGAGCCCAGCAAGTCCAATCTTTAATCTTGGAGACAGCTACTCTGAGATCATCCTCCACATTCAAACGCGCTGGACACCAACCTGCTACAACTGACTCTGTCGCTTATGTCGTAAATCTGTTGCAATGACCTCAGGGGTCAGAGTGGTCAAAGAAAATCAAAAGCGCTGTTCCATTTTATTCATTTGCTTGGTTTTATTTTAAATTTAACCACTAGTTTTATATTGTGTTAAAATTGTAGCTAACATTTGCCAATTCTAATCATTTTGATTTTATTTCTGGAAATCAACTTGCAACCCCTCCTCTCTGGCTCACGACCCCCCCTGTGGGTCCCGACCCCACTTTGGGAATCACTGTATTAAGTGACCTGATTGAACTTAACCTGTATGAATATTTCCTGTCACTCAAATGCAGATTAACTTGATTTTGTGGCATTGGATTTCTCCTGCAACGCTGCCCTTACTTTTTGTAGATGACTTTAGCTACCTCCAGCATCTCCCACGCCAACTGAAGATTGCCAACTTCGTCCTCTTCCTGTAACAAGATGGAAAGCACATCAAATATCTAAATAGTCACAATTTCCCATGTCAGACTATGTACGGGAACTAACCTTGTGCTGCCCATTTTCCTCGCCATCCTCATCATCTTCGTCATCATCGTCATCTGTTGAAACAGAAGGTCAATTACACAGAGCCAGATCATTTATGCTGCAACTGAAATTCAAGTGTTTAAATTGACCAATGTTTCCCCTAAAGTGCGATACACACTTGCTCCAGTGAGTTCCCCCTTCACCTTTAACACCTCATAATGTGGCCGTTTAACACCAAGATCGTGCGCCACCCGTGATTGCAAAGAGTGTTCTGTATCCAAAGAGCCACTACCATCTGGGTCCTCATTGTCCTGTTCTGCCTCCGGCTTGGATTCCTCTTTATTCCCTTCGGTCTCCTTGCCAGTCTGCTCTTTTACTTCCTTGACCTTCTCCATCGCGGCTTCTTTCCCAGAAGACACTGTAGGGCTTTCCACTGCACCATTTACACAAGAATCTGGGCTTTTCTCAACTCCATTGACTTTAGCTTTCTGGTCTGAACCCTTCTCTTTCCCACTCACAGGGGAACTTGAGGGATCCTCTGAGCCAGTTGGATGTTTGCTTGGGGACTTTGCCTCACAATTTTCATTTTTAACCCCAGTGTTGCCCTTTCCATCCTCGGGCTCCAGCGCAACCTTTTCCTTTTCAGCCATTGCATCATACACCTGCTTTCGTAGCTCATCTCTAGTTTCTTCTGCGCCAGAGTGGCATTTGAAAAAGAAAAAGTTCACATCATATAGTAAAAACACCAGGGCCAGTTAATCTGACAAGTGTCATAAAGCTAGCTCACAACTCATTGAGAGGAACACAGGGAAATGTCTGTAGTTTAGCTTCTTACTGGCAACAAGCACTTTTACTGTTTAACTCAAGTATTAGCTAAAAAGCAAAGTCAGTGTTTACTAGAACTGGGATTTAAGGAAATGCATCCAAGAAAATGCACCTGAAAACTCTAGACAATCTTGGAATATGCACAAAACTGACATGACCTACCAAAGTGGAACCATTATTTGAGCCTTGTAGGAAACTAAAAACTTGCCATTATTACACAAATGTTACATTAAGAATCTACAACTACTTCTAAACCAATTCCTTAAACTAGCAACTCTTCATGATTAGATATACTGACCATCAAGATTGTTGGCACTCTCAATATTTGAGCTGTTAGGCTGCTCTTCTTCCTCAGATTCTTCTGGGACTCCCTCCAGGGCATTACCAAGGACACTGTTCTCCATCCTAAGGAGAAACAAACCAAGTTGAAGTCAAAGTCTGAAAACCATTTAACAATTGCTAGTCAGCACTTTCCTACAGTCATGTGAAGACAACACTGCATTCTGGGGCTTGCATCATACACAAATAAGTGGTAATGTTTGTAAAAACAGAACCTAATATGCATAATAACTTAAGGTTTTCAAAAAAGGTGACGTTAACTAACCTGGCAAGCTCCAGCAGGGACTTCCCACACAGGAAGAAGGCCTCGCCACACTCTTCTGCAGTGTCCCCAAACTTTGCAGCTCTGTCAGATAAGTCAAACTTGTTAAGTGGAGCATTGAGTTTTGTTAGGGGTTATCAAGGTACAGGATACAGTTTTAAATGAAAACACTGGAATAGCTAAGGAATTTAAACTAAAGGCATTTTGCATTTAAGACTCAACGCAAGTTGGAAAAAAACTTTAACTTTTCATTTCTCATATTCAAACAGGTAAATCTTCAGAAGAACAGCAGTGAGTAATAGCAAGATCAGTGAGGTAAAATGGATTTTTATTCACTCACAGCATGCTGCAGGCGTCCTGGAAGACGCTGACAGCAGAAACAACATCTCCCATTACTAAATGCCTGTTCCCTGTGCCAATCAGCTTCTTTGCCTCCTCCGCGACGTCAACAGAGCTGCAAGGGGGGGGGGGGGGAAGGAGAGAAGACACGTGTATATAAAGTAATATGTTGAACAATGAGGATCACAGACGCAGTAAAGTTTTCAGTATGGATAACGTTACTCACCTGTCGCCGGTAACGTCAGCTGCTGCTGAGGAGCATGGCTTCTCCTCCACACTGCAAGAGGCAAAGGAGTTCAAACTCTCAGTCAATGCAAACACAAACTTACGTTACCTGACCTGAAGTACAACCAGTCGACACGCCTTACTTTTACCGTTGAACTAGCAGTTAATGCTACGTGTGGCTATGTTAGTTTTGCTTTATTGTTGTTAGCACCGTACGGTTGGGAGCTAACTAGCGTACCGTTACCAGCCGGGTGTATTGATAGTTTGTTAGCAGCGCTCACAGCCACAGTTAAACTACCATTTGGTTTTATAGTCACCATCATTGACTGCAAGTATGAAAACCCTAGATGTCATACAACCAGTAACGTCATTAACCAAGCAAGGTCGTCCACGTTAGCCGCGTTATTTAGCTAAAGGTTAGCTAGCTGTGTTTTGTTTTTTTCCAGCGTTACGTTTCCTTACACCATGATCAATTACAAGCGAGTTTTACCTCCCAGAGCTCGACGCAGTTGACGTGTCCTCTGGCATTTTATTTCAGGACCCTGGTATAGAGAGAGACGACTGTGTGGTGCCCAGTAAACGAAGAACAGGTAGCTCCTGTCACAATCCTTTGTTGGCGCGCTTAAATAGAGAAAATAAGGCTTTCTATTTCCGCTTAACTTGGAACGCGGGAGATTGGAGTTAAAGGGACCGCATCAAGTATCATGATGCATCCAGGGCCCGTGGGAAAGAATAAATTCAAGGCAGTATGGAACATTACTGGACACAAACACAAAATATACTACTGATTGGCACAAAAAAGTAAATAATGAACAGAGATGGGATATCAGATATTTTTACTTACTATTTATTTTTGTGGCGACTCTTTACTTTTACTGCTTACATTTTAACACAAATATTCTCCGTCTGTGTTTTAACAGACATACCTGGGGCCAAGTTGGAAACCAGAATCAGCAATAAAAACAGTCCTAATGTAGTCCTCACTAACAAGTTTAATAACGTTTAATACCAAATTGAATCTAATTGGATGGTAATATACAGACTTCTCACAGAATCACAACTGAATTCACATCATAGAATCTTATTAGCATGGAGTCCCAGTCTCTGTCACAATAAATAAGCTATATGTTTTAAGCCTATTGGCAGACAGCCATTAAAATGTAGCCAATGGCATATAAAGAATAAAGAGCCTTTTCTCCATGTCCACTGTAGTTCCTCAGCGTGCTCTCGAGTAACATCTGTCTGGTCCAGGTAGCTTTGTCATTCGCAAGGCTACTTTTACTATCATACTTTAAGTAAATTTCCAAGCCTGTATTTTGTTACTTTTAGTAAAAAAGTTAAATCAGTACTTCTACTTTTTACCAGAGTATTTTTTAACACAAGTATTTGTATTTCTACTTGAGTAGGGGAAATGAGTACTTTGACCATCTCTGATAACAAGTACTTGGATATTTGGTTTGTTTTGTTTTTCCTTTTTATTTAGCAGCCTAAAATAAAATAGGCTATATGCCTACTCATCAGTTTAGGATTTAAACTGATAATTTGACAATTTATTAGATTAGATTAGATTCAACTTTATTGTCATTGAGCAGAGTGGGCTAGCCTACAAGACAACAAAATGCAGTTTGCGTCCAACCAGATGTGCAAAAAGAGAAGAAAAGTGCAATGTGATAATCATACAGCAGGCTATAGACAGCAGTGTACAGTTGGTTACAGTTTTGAGTAATATGAGTTCAATTTAAACGTGTGCAGTGTATTAGCATTTATCTTATAAAAGCAGAATTAATGTGGTAATATGAGGGGTAAAATGAGCAATGTATGATCAACATGTACAGCTATAGCAGCAGTAAAATGAAATGAAATGCCTTTATTGTCATTATACACAATTACACGGTACTTGTGCAACGAGATTAAAGCAATCCCTTTACAGCGTTGACACAAAAAATATAAGAATATAAGATAACAATATAAAATATCAAAAATCAAAAATATAAAGTCAAAGATATAAAGTGTAGGTAGTGCAGAGAAAAAAAAGAGAGGGGCGGGGGGAGTCTGGAGAGCAACTGTATACATATATAAATTAGCTTTGAATACACATTGTGTAAACATAGATAAGTGTTAACAATTAATAAATAATCTTGCACAGTGATGAAATTAAATGATTAAGTACTAATATTAAATAAATAAATATTGCACAGTAATGGAATGGAAAGGTTCATATATTAAAGATTGCACTGTATGAAATGAAATTGCACAGATTCCAGTGTCCTATGAGGTATTATATAACAGTAACAGTATAACAATATTGCACAGTCGGAGGGAAGGAAGAAGACAGTCCGATGAGTCAAAATATGTGGCTGCATGGTGTTAAATACCGAAGAAAGGTAAACAAACAGAAATCTGGCTGGGAGTATTATGGGCTATTAACGAAAGACAATTCCGATAGAACATTAAATAATGGTCCCGTGGCACGGTACAACCCATGGCATACCCTACAGACTGAGAGAACCCGTCGCAATTTTTGGTAGGCCAGTTATACCAGTTATGCTGGTGGAAAGTGCAACAAAAGGTGACTGTTTTTTCACAATTCTTGCTAGTGGGCAGCATCATGTGGCGGCATCTGATCAAATCTCATAGACAGTTAAAGAAATGGACAAACCAATGCCATTGTTTTCCAGAATCTGGACAGAGACCGGTGAAGGATAATAGAAGCACTTTTCTGGTGATGGCTAGGCGTTACTGCGCAGCCTCCAACTGAGTTCGACGACGTGACGTAAGCAACGTGTCTGAAAGTTGTAAGTCTTCAGGTAGCTGTTCAAAGAGAAATATCAATCATTCCCATTCAGCAGAGACGGAGAGCGTAGGTATATGTTAGGCGATAACATAGACACAAGCTAATTGCTGCTAACTAACATGCTAGTTAACGTTAGTAATTAAACCTAAACAGCTGATGTAAGGTGAAACTGTCTGCGAGCTTCTCCTGGTATTACGGTGAGTTTTCGACTGTGCGACAGCTAGTCGCGTGGTTATGACACAATCATTAGCCTATTTTTACAAAAACATCTACTATGGAGCCATACCGTGAGGTACAAGGTAACAAACCCTTTATACATTGTCGTGTTTTTAAAAAAACTAAACAATGGACAAATCCAGTCTTGAAATGTTTTAGTTATAAAGTTATTTACTGTCAAAGTGGCACCAAGATGAATGGCAGTCAATGGGATGCTAACTGCAGATGATGGCTTCGTAGCATTAAAATGGCACCGTGGAAGCTACGCTCAGAGAGGAGAGGCTTACCCTGTCAAATCTTGGTAGAAAATTTGGTCGTGATAGGCAAAGCGATTGGATCTCATATGATTGAGGTGGGCGTGGCTTTCAGAGTATGTTGCGACCCACTCTCTTTTGGGACAGGGAACACTGAAAGCTCATGTGAACTACTTATGTGTCAGTCTGGTTTTCCTGACAAGTTATATATAACAAGTTCACAGTCATGATACATATAAACCAAATATCCTTCCATGTGCTTTGATTTGTGTAGCCTCGTTGGCGCAGTAGGCAGCGCGTCAGTCTCATAATCTGAAGGTCGTGAGTTCGAGCCTCACACGGGGCACATGTTTTTTTCATTTAAATGTTTGACGTCACCATTTTGAAAAAAAATAGGTGCGTGACACTACTTTTATATTTGTTGATTACAGAGAATAAAAATAGCGTATTTCACATGCAATGGACGTGTCTTCAAACTCAATTAACTGTCAGGTGCCTTTAAAAAAAAATTACAGGTAAGCCAACGTTACTGATACTAGCTAGCCACTGGCGCTGATTTTCTGCCTCAGCTAACCGCTAACAAATTGTAGCAAGTAGCGCAATAAGCTACCTACACAGTATTAATACTCGTACAAGTAATGCAAATAGTTAGTGGTAACATATGTAACACATCACAATAATTATTGAAGTCCGTATAACTATGCGACAAGTTTGTACGTTAACGTTGTGATTATTTTGTTAAATTAAAGGAGTTGTTAAACACATGACTCTGCTATAAACCTAAACGGCCAGCGAGTGGCGCACATGTTCCACCATTAAACATTATTTCCCTCTGATTCCACTGCACTCACAGCGCTCAGTAAAGTGTAATAGACCTTATCTGCAGTAACAGCTGTTGTAGATTATGTGTGCGAGAGAGGCAACGTCAGTAAAAGTAAATAAACCGATTTATGACCACACAACTTAGTCAATTGGCAGTAGGCATACATAGACTTTATTTCTTATAATTGTGATAGCAGTTGTGTTCTTATTGTGTTGTCATTTTCTGAACTATAATACGTTGTTTTTAACATTGTGGATGTAGGCTTATAGCAGGCACACGTTTTCAAACGAGGTAAGTATTTTGAGTGCACATGTCAATTAAGTAATTGGCGAAAGTGAGTGAGAGAGTCAGAGGGAGAGGAGGGCGCTGAGCCCGACAGTGGGCTCCAGACAGACTTACTGGCTGCAGATGAAGTTTTCTCTCACACTGCACCGTGGGACTTTTAGGAATTCCTATTAACCAACCAGACTCTATATCTCCTGACTGACATGCGATGTTCCGTGCAGCCTTACAAAACATGCACTTGCTGTGGGTGATTTGGTTTTATTTTGTTTCTCTACCGGAGACTGGCTGTAAATCAGCCGATGCAAGCAGCTGTCATGAGGTGAAGACAGCCTACATGATGCGCCAAATAGGCCCGGTGGAGCTGGTGCCAGACAGGCCGGGAACAGGTCAGTAATCACTTTGGAAATACCATGTTAGAACACTATAGGAGGAACAACAAATACACAGGTAATGTAAGTACATTTACTGAAGCGCTGGTGGCCTACTTGAGAATAATTTTGAGGAAATCAAACTTAACTTTGTAATTTCAATTTTGGTGATACTTTACACTTGTACTCCTTAACATTTCAAAGGCAATATTGTAAAAAAGATTCTGACAGCTAAACATACTACTGCAGATGGGGATTTTAAATAATCCTACGAAACATATGAGTTTATACGTTACAATGCAGTGTTATGAATTAAGATATCAATTTTGTTAGAATCAGCTCCACCTGGATAAGCTCCACAACGTCAAAGTGTTTGCTTATTAATAATGCAACTGTAATATTAACCAAATAATGTAATTATTTAACACTCATTCTATGACGACTGCTTCTACGTTTGATACTTGAAGAACATTTGCTGATAATACGTAAACACTTTTATATATGATTGAAGGACTTGGAATCAAGTATTTTGTTTAATAAGTTCATTTTCAGTATTCCTAAATTATAAAAATATAAAGGATCCAAGTTCTTCCTTTACCACCTCTCTACTGAAAATCTAAAAGAGCCCCACAGCACAATAACATATAAAGATCAGTTTAGAGTGCAAACTTGCTGTTGAGTATCACACGCTTACAGATTCATTTAATATAGACAAGATGAGCTTGGCAACTTTCTTGTGTTGAGAATTAAATAAGATAATTGCTATATTCTTCAAATTTTCTCCTTTTAAAGAATAAAATAAAAAATAAAAAACTGTTAAAATCAAACTTAATACATCTCAAAGCTTTAGAAATGCAGGGCTAACTTCCAAATATAAGGGATCATCCCTGTGCAGCATGGGCCAACACGTCTTATAGAGAGCAGCTATTTTAGTTGAAAACCTACCTTAGTAGTCTGCAGCACTCATATAGAGTTCTTGAAGCATACTTGGCTATAAGTGGTGGTGTTGTAGTCTTTTCTAAATGTAAATGCTCATGTGAGATTTTGTCTGGTTTATGAGAGACATTTTGTTGGCAGTAATTTTCAGATGTCCCCTTGTAGTGGAGACAAGAAGTGCATGGTACAAATCTCCAGTTATCAAGCTCTATTTTCTTTTCATCTTTAGATAACATAAACTGTCTACTTGTTATAATTATACCGTTCATGAAAATGCATATGAATCAGATGTAAATTACCTTATCAGCATCCATTATGAAATATGTGCTAGATTTAATCATTCCATTACATACATCTGCAACAATCTGCTAAAACGTTCCTTTAGGGGACTACAGCTATTTGCCTGTGAGGAGTGACATTTAGTTTGCATTATATTGTATCAGCCAAATTAGACGCAAGGCATTATCGAATTTGTGCAATATTACCTTTGCTGCGCGAACAGATATTGTGCTTTGAGCTTGTACTTGGTACTAACGATACATAACGGTACATGGTGAGTGACCTTTGCACTTTCAGGCAGAGATGTCTGCTAACTATGTCTGGTTTTACCAGTAGAATCTTAACACAGTATTCCTGCACAACATAGTCCTTCAATCTGGTGTGGCCATGCAGGAATTAACTTGAGGGAGATGTAATTTTAAGTAGGCTATATAAGTTTAAAATCAGTGCTCTCCTTGACGGCTATATCCACACAGACACTTCCTACTCTGGATTGGATAAATGCACCATTCCCTGGCCTGTCACTGGTGTTTGCTTCCATTAGAGATGTTCCTATCCCGATACCGGTGTCGGTATTGCCTCCAATACCGCCTAAAACACTAGTATCGGTATCGGGAAGTACTGGAGTATATGCACCGATCCGATACCACGTAATAAAGCCCTAAAGAAAATCTACGTTAAAGTAGCTTATTTATGTTCTTTTCCCCTTTTTGACTGACTGTCAAACTGTATGATAAAAGAAAGTTCTGTGGCGTTCATTGTTTGTGTTTGTTCATGTTTCACAAAGAGTTTAACCTGATCCTGACCGACAACAAAGATAGAAATCATCCATACAGGGATAGTAGTATACAACTATTAAAACATAATGAAATATAATTTACACTGGTATCGGATCAGTACTCGGTATCGGAAGTTCAGGTATCGGGATGCAAGCTGTAAAATCGGACCATCTCTGGCTTCTAATTATCAAGCTGAAAAAACAAGGCTTTTTTCAGATAAATCTTTGAAATCCTCTTAAACTAAACTGCATGTTCAATTTATTTTATGAATAGTTGAGCTTGAGGTTACATTCTGAAACATACTGATCTTTCACAAAAAGAATCTCCACCCACATCCTTATGGTTACCTATTGTCATGGGTCCAAAAATTCCATTTTATCATGGGATAACAATGGAAGGAACCATCTCTATGAAAACGTGAGCAAACTTCATGTGCAGGTTGTATTAGTCATTCACGTTTAACTAGTGCAGTGCCTGTTGAAAATGTGCCTGTTTGGAACGTGTGTGTGCTGCTTGTAGAATTCATCAAATTGTATCCCAAAACCACTTACAGAAGCACCCCAAACCACTTAATATGCAACTCCGCTGTATACCCAACTGACTTACTGATTTACCTGAAAGAGAACGTTGCAGATTCAGAATGTAATCACAAAATATCACAATGAAATATCACAAAACGGAGAGGAAGAGAGATGGTATTGTCTTGTGTCGTATAATCGAGTTTAACATTTCAGCTGAGTTCATTTCCATACAGGTTTACTGGCTTGACAGTTAACGGTGAAGTAGGGGATTTGATTTGTGGAGGTATTTTGGCGACTTAATTAACCTGAGCCAGGTGAGTCTCATGAAAGCTGATGTATTTGCCCGGTTCAACTCTGAGATTTTCTCACACTGCACAGTGCTCTGAAGGAATAATCTCCGTTATGTTCTGCCAGCTCACAGCAAGTTATTACAATAGCAGGAAAGGAGCCCCCCCGCTGTTCTAAAGGGTTCTGCATGTGGCGTCTGCAGATGTGCAGGTTACCTTCTCCTCAAACACCAACACACATATACAAATACGTCTGGCTTTATAAGATAAATAGCCTGCCTATAAGTGGCATCACGCTCTGTCTGCCACTCATCTGTAGCTGAATGTGCTCTGCATGTGTGGGATTCTGAAACCTCCTTAAATTCATGAATTGTCATTTGTTTATTCAAAGCCATAGACAGTCCAAAGTGCAAAGTTACATATTTTTGTGGGTCTGAGGTGTCTGTCACATTTTACCTGCCAAAGCTCTGCTGCTCTCTGTCTCTGGTCCTCGACCCTCAGGGTGAGAGGGTGAGAAGGTGAGTGGCCAGCGGCTAGAGCTGCAATAGCCAATGTGTGCTTTATTTTTAATACTTATAGTATATTTAACGATATCCTTTGCATGTCTAATCCAAACATCGTCAAACTTAGCACTGCACTTACTCGTGCCTGTAGCAAGACACCTGTCAAGTTTGAAATCCAACGGTTTAAACTAATAGATATATGTGCATAACACACACACACACACACAGACACACACTGACAGACAGACGAGTCGCTCCTGCAATTTGTAGATAGATTAATTATTATTTTATATTTCAGACATAGGTGAAAGGTCCATTCCTCTCATCTCTCTCTCTCTCTCACCCTCTCTTCCTCTCTCTTCCTCTCTCTCTCTCTCTTCCTCTCTCTCTCTCTTCTTTGATCTCAGTCTGCTACTATACAGCTTGGCTTAAAGCAGTCTACCAAGAGTCAGACTGCTTCACACACACACACGCACACACACACACGCACACACACACACACACACACACGCACACACACACACATACTTTGGTGTGAGTGGTGAAGTGTCGCCCACTGTGCATGTCATCATGTCGTGTCCCAGTGGTCTCCTTATAGGACTATTTTTGTGAAGTCCTAAAGTCTGAATGCTTTTAGATTACTGATCCCTAAATGGATTAACAAGATGGATTCTCATTGGTTTGTTAATCAGTAATAGCACGTGGGATATTCAAATCAAAACATTCAAATCTCTCTCTCTTAAATAGCTTTGATGTAGCCCAAAGTGTATTGATGGAATTTATATATTATTCATATTCTGGAAAGAAATATTAAACATTCATCAGATACTGCATGTCATTGTTTCTATTAATCATGAGGAACTGGGTAAGGACGCCGACACATTTTTAACCAAGGTCAGAGTAAAGGGTGATAAAAAACCTACGCATACTTTATGAAACCATGCTTTCCACCCATCATTCTGTCTTGGATGAGACTTAACCTCTGTGACTGAAAATATCAGCGGATCTGCACTATGCAGTATGATGAGGGCTGAAGCAATTTCTTCTGCCTCTGTCTTTCAGATGAGTCTCAGCGAGTGTGTGTCTACCCAGGGCCCAGCTGCTGTACCAGTAAGATGGAGGACAGCTACATGGCGGCGGTTCGCAGTGAGACGCAGCAGAAGATGCGGTCCTACAGCTTTGAACTTAAGTACCTGATCGCTGGACACACCAAGGCCTACCAAGGTAAAGGACAGAAATGGAGTCACAGAGGAGGGGTGTATACTAGGGAATACAATACACATGTTAAATCATGTCATGCATTGTTAAAGAGAACAGCATATCAGGGAATTTAAAAATGAATGTCTGTTGTGAGATGACGGTGTGGAGGGGGACCAATGTGCACATACAAGGTACATGAAGGCTGATTTTCAAATTCATATTCAGACACTTTCTTTTAAGGTCTTTGTGTGAAAAGTGACAGAAACGATTTGCTTTCATTTTCACAATCATAACAATTGTTTTTGTTTTATATAATTTCAATTGGATATTTTTTGGCCTTTGGACTGTTGGTTGAACCAAACAAGTAATATAAAGACATCACCATGGGCTTTAGGAAATTACATGGACATTTTCCACTACTTTTGAAAGCTTTGACTAAGACGACCAGTAAAATATTAAAAACAATATTCCAAGATAAATCCATAATTGTTTTTTGAATTTAAACAATAAAAAGCTTACTTCTGTTTCACATATTCTGCTTTTTTCTTTTTTCTTATGGGTTTCTTATGATTAACAATTAACTAAAAATGTCTGTGGGTGAAGAATGTACCTCAAAGTGAAGCGGTGGTGCTTTAGGTGTTTTAACAGTTCTGTCAAGTGTCTGTAGTCCCCCTGCCATTCTCACTTTGTGTGTTCAACATGAAATAGCTAGTATGTGTCAGGGTGGTGGTGTGAGGCCAGTTTATTTTGTGAGGCGCCACAGTGGCTAGCCAAACAAACAACTGATCTCCGATTGAGTCTTTGAGAGAGAAACTCTCAGAGGGAGCAGCGGAAAACTCTGTTACAACTCTCCGCTGTCTGTCTCTGTCACTGCAGTAATCACGTTTTGTTCTTGACCAATGAGAGAGCAAGGGATGAAGAATGTTTACATTCAGTATGTATCCGCAACAAAGTGTTGTTGCCGTGGGCAACAGCCGGTCCCTAAGGGGCTGCTCTGAATAGAAGGAAGAATACTCTGCTTGTCCACTTGTCTCTCAACACTATTCACCAGTCTGTGTGTGTGTGTGTGTGTGTGTGTGTGTGTGTGTGTGTGTGTGTGTGTGTGTGTGTGTGTGTGTGTGTGTGTGTGTGTGTGTGTGTGTGTGTGTGTGTGTGTGTGTGTGTGTGTGTGTGTGTTTGCACGCACGCATGGATGTTTGCATGTGGTGTAGAGATTATGAGACAGGCAGAGTTGATGAAAACCCAGCAGACAGACATGGCAAACATGTACCTCGCTTTTTTCCTCTTTTTTTTCTGTCTCTCTGTCTCTAACTCTCTATTCCCCTGCTACATCTGAATGCACTCAGGCTCTGTTTCAGCTGCTATTTATGCCCAACGGATGGCTAAACCATCCATGGGTAAAATGAATGCAAAACACCCATAAACAAAGATGGATGAATAAGGCTAAAACTGCAGCAAGTAAGAGAAGACACATTTAAAATGAGCTGCATTTACTTACAATGTACACAATATTATGTAAATATTTAAAGAGTAAGTTCCCCCAAATTACAAAACCAGATCGTTTCTCATTAACTCTGAGAGATATCTACCTATGCATATAGTTTTATTTGCTATAGTTTTGTAATAAATAAATATTCTTAAAAAAATAATGTAGCCCCCTCAGTACAATAGAGCTGAAGTGGGTTTGTATAGTGCTGCTCAAAACATTAAAAAACATTTCTTTTCAGTCGGGCATACTGGTGTTCACCTCACCTCACATGTTTTTACAAAATAATACTTTTATAGGCACCTTATAGTCTTTTGGCCATTCCTTTATTTAGGTGGAAGATAAAGTTGTACAATAAAATTGATAACATCAGTAATAGTATGATGCTTTCTTAGGAGACCTTGTTGTCAACAATTTCATGCATTTCTTTGGGTGAACCAACCCTTTAACAAATGAATTTACAGTCATTTTGCATGACAGCAGTGTTCTTCAACAGCTGAGCTGACTCTCAAAGGATCCCCTCTCCAAAGCACAGTGATTAAAACCCGCTAGAGTAACTGAGACATGCCCAGAGCGGATTGTAGTCAGGCTCTATTTACACCCTGAGGATTACTTTAGTGTGTGTGTGTGTGTGTGTCTGCATGCTTGCGTGTGTTTCTCCTGGCACTGTAAGACCCTCGTGCCCTCTTTACCACGTTGCAGCTCTCTTCCAATCACAGAGGGTAAAGAGCTAATCACATGACCCCAGAATAGTCTTTGCTGTGTCACTCGATGCCATCTGTATTTGTGTTGCTATTGCCAGGACATGGGTATGCGAACACATAAAAGTGAGAATTTCTCACTCAGTACTGCTCTACCACTTTACTTTTTATTTAGTAAATCTTTGAGTTATTTGATACATTTCCTAATACATTGCCATGAACTGGAAAGACAGGTAATCACAGCTGTTATAGTGAACTGCAAAGTGGTTAAGGCATGCGCGCACACACACACACACACACACACACACACACACACACACACACACACGCACACATGCACACTTACTGACAGACTGACTCAGTGAAAGTCACAGATATAGTCAGTGTGTGTGTGTGTGTGTGTGTTTGTGTGTGTGTTTGTGTGTGTTTGTGTCAGGATGCCATCAGATTGACATCACTTTTTTTCTTTGCAAATTTCAAACATGGACACACACTCTTTCACACACCACTGGCATGCAGCCTCTGTGAAGAGTGCTGTCCACTTTATTAGACCCTGTTGGACATGGGAAACAGAGTAGATCCTGAGATTGGGCCTGTCATTATCACCTGACTATAGATAACAGGGTAGTGAAAACGAGCTCAGAGATGAATTAAGTTCTGTGCTATTTTGGCTCACATGCAGAGGGATAAAGTCAGTCCAAGGTTAGTAAGACAGGCACTGTGTGACAAGCAAAACGGATACATGCACAGATATGGAAATGCCACATCTTACGTGTGAGAGTGACATGTATCCACTGTATGTCAGTCATGAACCCATTTTTAAATTGGAACAATTGTATATAGACTCACTGTATATACATTACATAACACACTGTATACACTTGCTTCATATACGGCCATATACTGTTTGTAACAATCTCTATCTAGTATAGAAGCATATGTTTATAGCTTAAAAAAATGTTTGCTCAAAGATATACATATTTAACTGGGCTGTCAAAAATTCAAAAACTAACCAAGGGATTACTGAACAGTAGCAAGTAAATGGAGACTGCTGTTGCTTATAATGTTTCTTTTTCTTCAACTTCAACTTCAACTTCACCCACAAACGGATCATTAGACTGATAAGAAATTAGCTAATTTTGGTAACATTTAATAATCTTGTTAATATTGTTGTTAAATCCATGATTAATTATATTAGATATTTGTCACTAGCGCACAAGTACAATTAAATGCATCTTTATTTTCTCTCTTGTTCCAGACACCTTTGAGTCCCTCGTGTCCCTCACATCTAACCTGACCAGCACTCTGTTCGACAGCGCCTACTCTGCCCTGGCGTCCGACTGTCGCCCCCTAGTGTTTCAGCTCTTCGGCGACATCAAACGGCACCTTTCCGGAGACTCCAAGTCAACATTGAACAACACTGTGCGTCGGTTCTACAATGATCTTTTCCCATTGGTCTACCGCCGCCTGCTCAACCCTGGGATCGGCCACATGACACCCAAGTCCTATGTCCCGTCCTCCACAAATCACGACGACTGCTTGCGGATGACCCGGCAGGATGTCAGCCCTTTCGGACCCCATCCTCACCTCCTGGTCAGCAGCTTGACCCGTGCACTCGGGGTGGGCCGAGCACTGAGCCGACTGCTGGTACTGGCCGGAGAGGTTGTAAACGCGACCGAGAGGGCAACATTATCAAGAGAGTGTGGGCGAAGCTTAGTGAAGATGCAGTACTGTTCCCACTGCAGAGGGATGACACTGATACGGCCCTGTACCGGACTGTGTGTCAACATTATGAGAGGGTGTCTGGTAAGTGTTGGCATGTTTGTGCATTTACTGTTTGTATGTGTGCATCTGTTTTAATATATGTGTGTGCTGGCTGAGAAAGTTAGTAGAAAGATCATGTCTGGGCGTTAAGTATGGAGCTATAGTGGCAGGAGGCAATTAGCTTAGCATAAAGATTAAAGGCAGGAGAAAACAGTTTTTCTGGCTCTGTCCAAAGTTTTAAAATATGCTTGCACCTCTCTTACTAATTTTTATGGTATATCTTGTTTATTTAGTCTGTAGAGAACATATATGTAGAAATTACAGTTTGTGGTTTTACTAGGAGTTAAATGCTGTAAGAAGCAAATAAGCCTACTTTCCAAAATGTTGAACTAATCTTTTAAATTAACTTGCCCTTAAATCTTCTGCAACTTCCAAAGTAAATAATTTTGAAGAAGAAGAAAAAACATACTTTATTAAATTTATTAAATATTGTTACATCCTGCTACGCTCTCCGGTGCCCTGCTACATCCGCTACGCATCTTACAGGGCTGCTTTAACAGTGCCCACTATAGAAAGACTTGGAAATGGCACTGTTCATCCTGCTTGATAGTTTCATGGAAGAAAATTAACCTAGGTGGTAAAACAACTGCTATGTTGTTTATCTTCTTCAGAAAAGAGCAAAGTCAGGGAAAGGCAGAGGGACACATAGGAACAACCTCTCCGTGAAAGAAGGCAACTCGCTTTATAGAAAATGGGGTCTTACTCAACCGGGAGATAGAAACTGCTGGTCATCTCAAACATTTGTTCATTTCAATCATTCCAATTGTTTTATAGCAACAGTGTCACTGTCACTTTGTCACTGAAATTGAAACATTTCCTTGTTCTCTTTTTCCACTTCTCCTTTCACCATTTGTCACCTCTGCACCCCCTTTTCATCCTCCTCCTTTCTTCACTCTGCCATTTCAACTCGTTTGTCCATCCTTTCTATTCTAGGTGGGTGTATCAGAGCTTGGTGCCCCCTGGGGGAGTTTGGTGGTGTTGCTTCAACGGTTAGCTGCTACCTTAGCAACCAGCAGCAACCACAACAGCATGGAGTTAGCTCTGTTAGCAGTCCGAAATCATGTGAATGATGCAATACTGCACGCACAGCTGCACGGGCCACGCGTTACAGCCACAGTAAGCAGAGGGGATGATGGGGCGGAGATGTATCCAAGTGTGGTTTGCTTTAAACTTTATATACTTAAATTTTTTCATAGAAGAAAATTTAGATCCTAGATATTACTGCCAGTCTACTGAAAAAGGTTTGAATACCAAAGTCATTTTGCCCATAACATGTGCCCAGATAAAATCATTGAAATCATTGAAAAGGGATCAGTAACAGATTGAGAAATCCCCCTTTCTCATATGTCTCAATGATAAAGACATTTGAATTTTGGACACAGAGTGAGGAAGGCCGTGGGTTTTCTTTCGGCCTGGCAGTTGGAGCTCCTCACAAAAGCCTTGTACCTAGATGGGCTAAAAACAGCCTCATTCTTCAGAGAATCTGGGGTTCCCCTCTGTCTTGTGTGTGTGCGAGTGTGTATGTGAGTGTGAATACAGATCGAGTGCCAGACAAAGACTGTGGTTGGCGGGACAACCAATACCCAAAATGCAGCTTGGTTCTGAGTGATGAGAAAGTTTCTGTGGTTAATCTCTGGACAAACAGACAGCACACAAACACATTCATGCACGCACACACTGTTGGAGAAGGAAACAGAGTAGCCATCCAACTTTGAAAGAACATTGTGGACTTAGTAGAGTAGATTCCTGAGAGGTAAACAAACATACACAAGCATAATTACACTGCTAATTGTGGCTAATAGGAAAATACCACTTAATTGGATATTTTATCAAGCTTCTTATTCATCAGACCACATCACTAAAAGCTATAACCCCTAACCCTTTAACAGTGTTCACGTGCACCATTTAAAGTTCATAGATTGCAACATGGATTTTAAAGCAGCAGTAATTTCAACAAACAATTAGGTCTACTGTTGAGAAAACTGATTTTACCGGCCTCCATAATGCAGAATGTGTTCGGTTTTTTAATAAATTTGGTCAATTTAGTACTACGTTTCAGTAACTGAATGACAAATTGGCTGATCTAGTGTTATTTTATTCCCAATAACTAATAAACACCAACTATGAAAGGCAGACTGCACAGGACCCAGCTTCTCTGAAAGCTAAGTAAGTTGTAAAACACTAACACCATATTCTGCAACTGACAGCAACTGCTAACTAAATAGCAATCAAGCTGAGGTCTGATGGTTGAAGGTTAAAACATCCAGTTTCCGCCTCTCCATCTCCAAGTGGTTATGCAAACCCTACTGAACCTACTTCAAAAACCACTGGCAATACCATGATCTTGTATTTAAAAATGCTAACAATAGGGTTCAAAATCTCTTCAAAAGAACATATTTATGACATGATGGACGGTCATCTGATAAGATAGCAAGACAGTCACTTAGCATTCCACTAAGAAGGAGCCAAAACACTGCCCTGCAAACTCTCTCTTCCTCAGGTAGAGAAGGTGTGTGGACCCCAGGCAGCTGGTCCCATGATGCCAAGTGCAAATCCCACCACCTCGCATGTTAAAACCTCTGTGAGCCCTTCTACGTCAGTAACCTCAGAGAGGTTTAATGTGACATTGCCTCCCTCAGTGGGCCCGGCTGCTCACCAGCGTCTGCAGCCGCAATCCCGCAGGTGAGCTCCATACATCTGATGAATTGTATGAGTTCTTGTCAGAGGTCAGAATATCTAGGGCAAGTAAGAATTTAGCCAAAGAAAGGGAATTAAATGTGAGACAGAGTTGAGGTTCTTTTTCTATTTGTCCTTCAGTCATAGAAGAAAATCAATTCAAACATTCCTGCTTGTGTGTGGTTGTTTATCCCACCAGGTCATTCCTACTTAAAGGCTCCAGAGGAGACAAGAGTCGCAGCCTGAAAAAATTGTCAAGGTAAATTCATCTTCATCGTTTTCATTTTGAATTATAATCAAAGTAGTTTCAACAAAGAAAATTACAGACATCTTATCACATGTCAATGGCTGCTGATGTTTTTTGCAATAGACATTTACTTACATTCTGTCCATTCATTTACCCTTAAAGAAAGGCCAGTGTCAAAGGAAACCTTATCAGTTAACAGTTACATTTCCCCCTGGACTTAAAGTCTGCATCACATAATGATTCTGTGCAATCATTAGGCCAATAAAGTACAAAGTAGCTGCTGTCAGTGAACTTTTAATTCTCTGTATCTTTAGTGGCATTTGAGTAATATAATCTCTTCATTTTTGTGTGTCATTCATCCTCAATGATTTAGCCATTTCCTAAAGGCTGAGGATAAATAAAAACTGAGATCAGTCAAGGAATTAGGAGAAATCCTTCATATTATTTTTTATTCTGCAGTCACTATCATTTATTTGTACATTCCTCACGTTGCTTTCAGTAACTTACCCGAGTCTATCAGAAGGGATTTAAAAAAGAATTGGACATGACAAGTCTAAATTGAAACAAAAAAAGCAAATGGTACATTGGTCAACCCAAGCTTTCAGCTGTGCACAATTCTCTTTTTCTTTCCCTTTCAGGGAGTTTGAGGGCTCTATCCAGCGGTACCAGTGGTTTTTCTCAGAGCTGCCAGAGATGCTATGTGAAAGTGAGATGGAGGTTGAGCAGCACACATGCTGGAGTGGCCAAGAACTCGTAGAAAGGTGTGTGCGAGTGTGTGTGCACTTTGCAATTCTACTCCATTGCATTTCAGAGAGAAATATTGCCACTACATTAATCTGACAGCTTTAGTTACTAGTTACTTTAAAAATGAAGATGTTTGCACATTAAACACATGTAGCTTATAATGTATGATGTTGTGTTATGAATACAACTACCCAAATATAATGTATATAAGTCTACAAGTACAGTTGAAATGCTGAATTTGAACATTTAGTTGATTGAAAGAATTGTTTGAAGATTTTTCCAACAGTGAGTACCTTTACTTTTAATATTTAAAAAAAAGTATGTACATTTTCCTGATGATACATACATACTACTTAAGTAACATTTTCAATGCAGGACTTTTGGTTGTAAAAGGGTTTGTTTACAGTGTGGTATTAGTACTTTTACATAAGTAAAGGAGCCCATTACTTCTTCCACCACTGGGTAGGACCTACCAATCAAATAGAGCAGACCAGACCAGAAGCTTTGGTGTGACAATTTGGTGTTAAGGAACAACCCATTAGGTCTGTGAGACAGATGTTAAGTGCCACCTTTGATGTTCAATCTACTGAGCTGCACTTTACGGTGTAAATCATGTGTTTGTTACTTTAGATAAGCCTGATATAAAGGGAAATATAGTAAAATATATATTTTAAAACAGGTACAATTACATTTAAGAGAGTGTGACTGTGTGTGTGTGACTGCGTGTGTGTGTGTGTGTGTGTGTGTCTGTGTGTGTGTGTGTGTCTGTGTGCTGGG
>NC_048415.1:5390357-5440739 GCF_013103735.1 Etheostoma cragini
CACACACACACACACACACACACACACACACACACACACACACACACACACACACAAACACACATAGTTACTCTATTGCTGTGATGGAGATGTTTTTCTGTTAATGGTCTATCAACCATATGAAACAGGCCTTGTTGTCTTGCAAGGAAATTCTACACAAACAAACACACACACTTTTTATTGCTTTGTCACCATCAGTGCTTCAGTGAAGGCCAGTAAACCTCATATTTAATGGTTCGGCCATTTCTTTGCCTCTGCAGATATTTTAAGATAAACTGAGTGGGACCCCTCCTATTTAATCATATATAAATAGCACTCATTACAGTAATACATTTTGTGATGTACACTAATGTGTGTCATTTTTTCTTTAAGCTATGCAGATGTTCACACCCTTAATAGTGTATGAAGTCCCTTTTATCTTTAGGTCAGTAAGGTGAGGTTTCTGAACATAAACAAGACTGCATGTAAAATAATCAGAAATTGTGTGTATCTGTGAACTGTGTTTTAGGGTTTTATTTAGAGGAACAGAAGAGGCGTTACACTCAGCCTGTGTTGGACTTCAGCCAGTCTGAGCCTCTCTGACCTCTTTACATCTTCTTCTCTCTTGCATCTATCCATCCACCCGTTTATTCATTAATTCAGCCATCCATTCATCTCTCCATCCTTCTATTCAGACCTCCGTTCATCTCTTCCGCCCTCTGACCCACTTCACTTACAAATGTCTGTGTTGGTGAGAGTGTGGCAATGTGAGAAAAAGAGAGAACGGCGGCAAAACAAACAGAATGATGGGAAAGTCTGAGAGTGCGTTCTAAAGAAGAGGAAAGCAGATTGATAGCTCTCTTCTCTCTTGCACGGATACTAGCCTGAGGATGAACATGGTCAGACCCCTGTTTAGGCAAAGAAGGGTCCAGCGTAAGCAGGCATCATTTCTTTACATGTCCCTAAGTCAAGCCTTGCCACAATAGAATACTAGAATATAAAAAAAGAAATACAATCGGTTTACAATATTTACAATATTCAACAACTTTAAGTCAAAGTCTCAGAATACAACTACCAGTGAGTAACCTTGAGTGACTTGAACAATTTGGAGACCAAATAGTAAACAATTCTATCAGCTGCCAACCCAAATCAAAGGCCCTAGGCTGTACATAAACTGACGCAATGGCTGGACACAACCGGCAGCAGACTTGTCCAATTACGCCTGGCCAGTCCACCAATATCCACCTACACAGATTAGAGAGTAGAGCACAGCGTAAGTGACAGTGGGTCATTACGAGATACACATTCAGTTAAAACTGTTATTAGAATAACCATTAAAATTACACAACTTGGCAGGTACAATGCTTTAATTTTGTTAACTAAATCCTTAACAGAAATAATTCCATCCTGTTACACATGATACAAAATCAAAAGGCATTAGGCTATTTACAACACACAACAAATACATTCCCCACTCTTACAGTAAGCACATTTTTCAAACATCACCATGTTCTCCATTTTTTGTGGTTTTTATTTCATATTAGACACAAATTAGCTTTCAAATTAACTGATAAAAACTCAATATATGTGTTCTTCTACATAATAATAAAGTAAATTTAGATCATACAAAGGCATTTGAAGTCACGGCTGTACTGAGAATCTTCCAGCTTTTCTCTCTTAATGCTACCCCATCTTTAGGTAATTTCCAACAGCCTTTTTCCCCTCTTTGAATGTTTCTTATTTAAATCAAGCAGGGGAGGGCAAGTGGGGAACAAGATAGTTCAAGTATGCTGCTATGAGATAGAATTTGTATTTTAACTGTGCTGCAATATTCAGAGTGTAAGGTTTGTGTTTTGCAGCCATAGCGCTGATCACAAAAAATATGTTTAACTTTTTCACTGTTTTTAAAATTCAGTAGTTGCAACATCTTTCCAAAAGTCATCAATGAGCAATTGTGGTAGATAATCGTGATTATGAGTTTTTCAATAATCGAGCAGCCCTAATTTAAACTGATTAAACTGAACTATTTATTTCAATAGTTAGACTTGTAATAGCTGTTTTGTTCCAGAAGAGGGAAGCATGTTATTACCATCCTAAGTAACAAGACATTAAGTCTGCTTCCACCGCTGAAGTACTGCCACACCCGATGTTTTGATTGATTGATTTTGATTTGATATTTGTGTTTTTAAAGCCTTACAATCTGTTTTACATCAGCCATTGATGCTCTACAGAATGATAAAATACTGTCAAAAGAAGGCAGAGAAAGAATTGTCTGGAGGGGGTGAACAGGAATGTGAAGGATATAGAAAATAAGACTAAGTGATTTTTTTCTAAATCAATCCTAACCACAATATATCGCTTCCATCTCTTGTACAAGAGGTACATGCATAAGCCTCAGGTGTCTGTGTCTGTGTCTGTGTGTGTGTGTGTGTGTGTGTGTGTGTGTGTGTGTGTGTGTGTGCGTGTAATAGAGCTATGTAAATGACTCCACAGGAATGCAGCTTGATTTAAAATTGAGATTGTGACTCTTATAATTACACACCTCTCTCAGATCAGATTACTATTCTCTTAGAATGTCTCAGATTAGAATACTATGCCATAGGTAATTACATTTTCACTGTGTTAGTGTGTGTGTGTGTGTGTGTGTGTGTGTGTGTGTGTGGGCTTGGGTGGGTGTGTGTGTTTCCATGCATGACACAGTTGCTCTAAACGTTACCGTTAACCACCCTGCAGTAACTGAGGGCAACAGCGGAGCAGCTTTGTCATTATGTTGCTGTTGAGTTATGTCTGTCGTTCTCCAGATCTTATTAAATGTCACTCTATGTGTCACACACAGCACACTTTCTGCAATATTTTATCTCCTCAAAGAGACAGAGAATCCAGATCTTGTAAATGGCCAATAGCTTATTCACAGCACTGCCGATTTCAAATACATTCAGCAAATGCTTTAGAGGTGAAGATGCTGTTGATATATTCCTCTTTACTTGAACACAAAGCACAATCCACGAGGTTTGATTTATCACCAAAACTGACAAAGCAGATTTATTCGTCTGCAAATGGTAATTAGGCTACAATTGGTAATTGAAAGTACATTGTTTTTTTGTAGCTTCAGTAACTTTTGCACATCATACTCATGTTTATGTGTCATATATTTTTACTAACTGATAAAAGAGGAAAAAGATGGGATGTATGTAAGTCCAATCAATGACACTGATTTACACATCGTGCTTGACCTTACTCATTTTAATTGAAGTTAATAATACTGAAAACAGTCAAGTTAATACAAATAAAGCCAACTTCTCTTCACCTCAGCCTCAGTAAATCTGATGGCTGTTAAGCATTAAGTGAGAATGCTGTCAACAGATGGTTAGTTGCTGCTGATGGAGTGTTTTAAGAATGTCTCACCCTGAAAATAACAAATAGTTGCATACACCCAACTCTGCCAATTCCCCTTTTAGCTTTTTACTGTCAGGCTGTATATTAGACATCCCGTGGGGAAAACATTAATAATTTACCTTTCCATTACATGTTGCATATTCAGATAGTCATGGATATTGGCTCATGTGGTCCCTCTGCCTTTGCAGTGGAGATTACAGTGACCCTAATAAATATTGTTTTCCTACCAGCCACTTATCCTGGAATTGCTAGTTAATAACTGTATCTATTCCTCTTGGAGCACTCTATGTCATTCTGATCTTAGAGTCAATCCTAGCGCCACATTACATGTCAAGTTAGCTGTAAATAATTTAGACAATAGGACCATTGTCCTGTATATTATATTGTGCTGTATGTTAAATTTATTCATATATTTAATATTTATTTATTATATATACTGTGTGTGTGTATATGTGTATATATATATATATATATCGTATATATATATATTAATAACAATCATTGGACATCTTTGTAACCAATGTAAGCAGTTTCTATGCTGATTTGTGTTTGGAATGTAGCTTTCGTTTCTGTTGCAGCAATACAAAAGAGATCAATGAGATATGCCCTTTTAAAATGGTGTTATAAGATTAGTGGGTTAGCCAGCCAATTTCGTATTAATGCAGACTTCCATATTCATAAGGCTTGTTGATTTTTATGGCTGCAGTTTGGATTACTTCTTCTGGAGCATGTTAAGAAAATGTATAGATGGCCACTGGCACAGTTATTGTTGCAGGATGAGTTATACATATTAGACAAAAAGGAGACTATGCTCATATATCATTATTTCCATCAGTTGTTGGTTCATTGCTGGCTATTGCATGTTGAAAATTTCAGATTTTGAATAGAATAGTTTTGCCAATACACACATAGCTGCTGAAGCTTTACATTGAGGCTACACCATTGCTGATGGTTGTACAAAGCACAATACCGACTGATCATGCATTGATCTGTCTAGCATTGCATATCTGATGCTGAACTACTGTATAAAAATCAAAACATTTGCCCCATGTGTAAACTATTAATCCATCTTTAAAAAATGTGAGTAGTATTTGCACTACTGAAAAATAGCTCCCACTAATTTATGTAAACAGCATTACAGTCAAACAGACCTTCATCAATTGCTCTTTTCTTCTAGCCATTATGTTAAATCATTTACAATGCAGTTTCTCGCCAGTATTTTACTTTGCTTTTCCCAGCAGAAACTGTAAAATGCATCTCATCAGGAAACATAAGAGCAAAACTGGTTGCAATTCTGTTTTTCCCACACACACTCTTGGCAACTTAACATGTTGAACATGTCAGCATAATGTTTAATTTATTTTCATTTATTGCCATATCTGTTGAAGTTGTGTGCTATATCCTTTTCCCCATCTTCCACTGCATCTTATTATTTTTGACTCTCTAATGACCTCAGTTTCCCATGAGGATCTGGAGTCCCGTTCATTCACTCTCTCATGGATTGCCAATGTGACAAAAAGACTAAGGTGGACTTTAACACTTTGATTGGAATAAGAATGTAACCAGTATTTAATCCTTTTGTTATGTAAAATCTACGTCTGAAAACACAATCTGTGTAACAATAAAACGATTTGTAAAAGTTAATTAGAGACTTCATGCATCTGACTAAACTTTCGGATGAGATCGGATACCAGACCAGCAGGGTTAGCATGGCTCCAGATGCTGGGGTCTTTACTACTACACCATCTCTTGGCATTAGTCAAGTATACGTTTTTTTTGATGTTCAGTCTCATCTGCTCCCAGGTTCCCACAACCCTTTCCTTTTGTTGCCATAGCCAGAGTGTGTTTTCGAGGGTGTGGACTCAGCGGTTACTGAGTTGGTTGCTGATTGTATTAGCTAGCAGAGCTGGTTTGGAACGTGGAGACTTGGAATCATATGACTCATTTTCTTTTCTCTCACTTCATCTTCCTTTTGATCCACCCACTGCAACCCCCCACACTAACAAAATGATGTGATACTCACTTATAGCCAACCACAGACAGAAACATCAATGTGCAAGATGCCCAAGAATCAAACTCTGTGATGATGTTCATTTGCCACATTCAGGCCACTCTACCCACTATGTCATTTAAATTAGTTCAGTATGTTATGTAGCTGCAGAAAAAATAGCTATTCAGACAAATCATCCAGAAGAAGCAGTGAAAAGAAGCCAGAAACCAGTGAACAACCATTATTCACAGCTGGTAGGAGGCCAAATTACATTTAGCTTAAAAGATCTGTATCGTTCCCATGTACACGTTAAAACCTCTGCTCTTATGTTAGCAAAATAAACGCACTTTGTAAATGGTGCTTGGAGTCTAGTAGCCATTCAAATCCATCACTAAAATTAATGTATAAATACCAATTTACTAAAAAATACTACCTAAAAGTAAGTATAAGTAAATTAACAAATACTGCGTTTGGAATTGTACTCAGTAAAAGACAAGAAGTACTAGCAGGCAAATGATACATTTTATGGAGTTGATTGAATCATTTTACAGCCTGTTCTTAATAAGATCTCCATGACTTCAACAAGGTGATTAAGATTAAAATCAGTCTGGCAGAAGATAGACTTATGTCCCCATAGCTGAACGTCTCAAATGACTCCTCTGCTTGAATAAAAGTATGTTTCATTTGCCAGGTGTGTGTGTGTGTGTGTGTGTGTGTGTGTGTGTGTGTGTGTGTGTGTGTGTGTGTGTGTGTGTGTGTGTGTGTGTGTGTGTGTGTGTGTGTGTGTGTGTGTGTGTGTGTGTGTGTGTCAGCACATGAAGTGAATCACTACATCTTGACTAAACACAATAGTATTGTGACTGTGGGAAAACTGGGGCATGAGAGCAACACACAAACACACACACACACACACACACACACAGTACTGGGACAGAAAGTACTTAATGTCGATCTCTTCTTGTTTCTTTCTTTAGTTATGCAGGTCTTGTGGTTGGCAGCGGTTTAAAAGCCCAGAAGGAGAACCCAGAGATGACTGTCCGTAATACAGATCCTGTGCTGAAGGGGGCGAAACAGAGGCTGGAGCAGCTAACACAGGTACACACTCAACCATGAATAAGAAAAAGAGGTGAGGTTAATGTTGGCACTCATCATTCTTACAATTTTAAATTATTGACAAACCTTGTAAATATTTCACTTTCTTTCAGTGAGATAAGCCGTTCCAAAGTTTATGTTCACAGGAGTTCGCTTTTTGCAACACTAATTACCTACAGATAGCAATATTGATTGGCCGGTCCATTTTTCATCAACATCATCCAGAGCAAGTCATCTTGATAGAACATTAATATATAGATTTGTGGACCCCAGATGATGATGATTTTGTTATTCTTTATTCATTTGAATAAATGTGTCTGTGTATATAACATCCTGTCTGAATAGCTAACAGGATGACTCCTATTGTTTTTTTGGGACCCTCTGACTTTTCTCCTAGCACCACTACCAGGAAAAATGTCTTCTTACACTAAGGAAATCTACTGGGCAGATGGTCATGAAATTCTCTCCCAGAGACATTTTCCATTTTAGACACATTAGCTTTTTTTCTTGCAGTGTCATCATCAGGCCCAAATGTCAACTTTGCATCAGGATGAACAAACGTTATAATGTTGAAGGCATGTCAGCATATACATATTCGGCATTGATGTATTGAGATTTCTAGCAATGGCCCACTAAATAAAGTCAGTGTATTTCTTTCTTTGTCTTTAACCATTCAACAATAGCGTAAACTGTCACATATTTTGCATTGGGCTGGGATATTAATGTATCCCACTGTACAGACTATGCAGTGGCCTCTGTTGTAAAACTGTATTTTGGAGAACTTAAGTGTTGATGTAGATGAAGTCGGAGTAGTAATCTTACAAGAGGATCTGAAGGTGATGTTATAACTCTTTACATAACTATTAATATCTTCTGTAGTCACTGCCCTAATGGACAGAATTCTTGTAGTGAAATATTAGGTACAGCCTCTTGGTGTTTCTGATGTGATGAACATGCAAACCCCACACTGAAAGGTCCGGATTCAAACCCATAACCTTCTTGCGGTGAGGTCACAGCGCCAACCATTGGGCCACATGCTGCCTGTGTGTGTGTTTGTGATGTGTTCTCATCCTCATCCGGCTCTCAATCATTCATGATCACCTCATGTGTGAACTGCTGCTTAGTCCAATAAACTTTAATGTCAGCGCTCTGAACAGATGTAGATAGTATCATGCAATAATACATGCATTAATTCAACAATTAAACTGGATTTATGCAGCCTTTTCAAAACTCTGAACAGCATGGTAATATGGTGTTATGATTTGCATGAATGATTCATAAAATCATGGGAATATGACTCCATAAAATGGAACATCAAGGTTATCTATAATGATGATTCTTTATTAATTATGAGGACCATGTGGCGGTTTTTGGGTCCCTGTTGTGACAGTCAGACAGGCTGACAGACAGACAAGGGCAGACAAGTAAAGACGAACTGAGAGGAGGACCCGGCAAACAAGCAAAGAATTCAACAATAAAACGTATGGTATGATAGCCATTTATGGACATGGCTGGCAATTCTGTATTTTGGTAATTGTTTGCAAATTCCTTGATAAGATCAAAAATCTTTATCTTTAAATGTTCCGACATTCCAAGCCAGTCTGTGGTACTGACGGGTCATGGATGTATATATTTTTTTGGTTTAAAAGGCAACAGGTCAAACAGAATTGGTTGGGGACTATTTTCAGCAACAATATTTGCTGTGCTAGCAAAGATATATGGCAGCAGTATTTGTTTTTTTGTTTGTTTTTTGGAACACACTCTTCGGCACAGTGGACTAAGCTGCGTCAAGCTTTGGATACACAGGAAGAAAGATCATTTCATCATTGGTTTAGGTTAATAGGATTTGTGTAACTAACAGAACTACAGAATTTCAATAGACTCATCTGTAAAGTACATGCTTGTTGGATCAAGAAATCAATTTGAAATGATTCAGGTATACTCATGATATGTTTTGGTGGTGCAGCAAGATCTTTCAACGCTGACTCTCTGAGGGTTTTACTGTAAGGTCGAGAGTGAAAATTGTAGTTTGTCAAGAGGAATCTGAGAAACTCTTTTAAAAGTGTTGGTGGTTTTGGAATCAAAATGGTAAAACCATGGGGATGGCACATGCTATGGTTTATTTTAATGTTGTTGCTGTTGAGGCTCTTTCTGTGCTCCATCTAATTTTGGTGGTGAATCCATTAATCATGCTGCATTTACATGGAGGAAATGTTAAGTCAGCATTCCTTCCCTGCCATACACACAAACTACACATGCACCATGCAATCACTTATGTATGAGATTTGCTTTCTCAGGGCCATTAATTCTATGTAACCCATACATGTCCTGTTCTTTCATTTAAAGACTATTAAAGCTTCTCTGAATCTTTTAACATTCACCAAAACACACAGACACATGCACGCACGCGCTTGCACACACACACACACACACACACACAAGCAATGAGGATAGGAAAAGTGAGATCAATGTTGTAAAGCATCCCGCTGAATTGGTGATGGTAATGGTAACAGGTTACAAGTCAGATATAACACAGCTCATCTGCATTGCAAACTATTTTCAGTTACAAATTGTGTGCATCCTTTCCATCTTTTTGATACATTTGGCAAACAAGTTTAGAGTCAACTTTGGAAATCCATGGCAGAGGCTGTGCTTCTTTCAGCTGGCTGTGCTTTTGTACGTGGAGGAAGCCATATATCTGAGGTGCACACATTAATATACACCATTTTATAACATAAATGCTTTTCCAATGACTTTTCATGCCTGTCATGTTGACCATTTAGACACTTGCACATATAGGATTAGAGGAGGAACAAAATATGAAACAAGACAAAGAAGCATCTTTGGAATTTTAATTGTGTCAGTGTTTAAGAGGGCTGCATTTCTGTCTGTCGTTCCCTCAGTCTCTTCTTATCTTTCACGGTCCCAATTTTGTGTTGTGTTAATTAGACTTTTGCATCAGTGGGTTGTGTTTTACGCAGGCTTTGCCCTCTAATGGGATTATATTAGTGTAGCTAGTGGCCTATCCGTGCAATAAAAACGTGTATGTACATGCTTAGCCAACCAGGATGAGCTTAATCAACCCTGTGAGGGCTGCCCCTGCATATTAAAAGGGCCCCTGTCTCACCATTTCTAGAGTGTCGCTTGAATACAGGTAGCCTGCTTAACTTTGTTCAGGAGAGCATTCCTGTTTCATCAGCGCTACAATTGATATTTGCTTTGTTTAAAGGAATAGTTGACATATAAGGAAATATGCTTATTCAGTTTCTTGTTAAGCATAAGAAGACAGATAACACTCTTATATCTCTTATATCTCCAACGTCAGTGTGACAGCTAGACTCCAGGAAGCCAATTAAGAAAACTGTACGGTTGTTTTTCTGTAACAAAGTGATTTAATTTAATGACACAGTTACCTTTCAGATTTGTATTTCAGCTTTGTGTATGCATATGGTGCTAATACCATAATTTGACAAAAGATCAGTTACATTAAAGGGGTGGTTAAGTGTAATTTCACCCTAGGGTCCTTTGCACCATGACCTCGAGCCAAAGTCTCCCCCCAGAAGCTTTTTTACCTTGGTCGAACATTGGGCAAGTTAGCTAAATGGCTTAGTGCAGGGGCTATTGGAACCAATGTGTATCTCTTAATTACCCCACTAATAATGCCCAAAGTGGCAAGAAGCGAGAGAACAGAAGAAGAGATCAACAAAATGGCATAGTTGATACTGATGACATGATGGTGAATCACTGCACGGAGTCTCCATGTCCCTTTTGGACATGCTGTCATATAATTATCTTGGTTCCCCCCTGTTTCTAAGGGTTTCCCTAAACCTACGTTACAGTGGAGGCTAGATGCCCCACCTTATGTGTCCAACCTGCATCCATCCAGCAGGGAAACTCAACCTAGAACATAGGTAGACAACGTTAATCATTGCCATTTTTGAACTGTTAAAAAATACCAATAAGTGATATATTTTGGACTTTTGGTCATTTATTCAAAATATGAATGTATATATATATATATATAAACATTGCACATATAATAAAGGAAGATTATAGCCCTGTTTGTTAAGCACATACTGTAAATCTTGTCTGTTTACATTATATATTATACTTCATGTCCGTGCTTGTCTTTTTTCCAGTCAATCACATGTGCAGTGTATTATAATTATGTGTGGGTCTACTGCTGCACTGTGAATGTTTACTGTTTGCCTGATCAGTGTGCATCACATTGTGCACCACAATATACTGTATAGCAATAGCTTATACTGTACAATATGTTCATGTGTTAAAGGAAAATATTTTTACAAGGCAGAGTTAAGCCATGTTTAAATATTGGGAAGGATAATTGATTTTGCTGTCTAGCAACTCAGAAGCATTGGCAGTGTTGTCATACCTGCTCTTACTTTAAATGACAATGAAGGTCTAAAGTTGGTAATTATAAAATCCAGGAGAGTTGACTCTCAGCCTTTGTAGTATTTGATTTGCCAGAACAATTTTACCACCGTAAGGTACCATGAATCATGATATGATAGATGTTACAATCTTGGTGGCACTGCTGCATTTATAAAAATGTTATCTAGAATAAAATAGAATGAGATGTCAGTACAATATATCTTTTTCCTTATTAAAACCAGTGGCTTTTTGCCTTATCTCTGTCTCTGCACCCGGCTGGAATTTATATATTACCCACCTTGACTCCCTACTATACACATTCATCATGCTGTGAACCAATATGTTCCTGTATCTGTGTAAAAACCTAATAACTCCCATTTTGGTGTTTCAGGGTTTCTGACTTGGCCAAAAAGTTTCCGTCCTTCATGATTTATTCAAATTCTACAACAAGTTATTGAAACTAATCCACAATGCCTATATTTGAATTTAAAAGTCCACGAAATGGAGGGTTTTGATAATTTCTTCAATCCCTGATTAGCGGAGCTTTAGGAGACGTGAGTTTTCCTTCCGGCATCCCAATTATGTAACATGCTACAGTACCCATGCTGTGACTTAACTGAGCAGTAGAGAATATGGATTCACGCAGAGACAGCATGGCCTCAATTACCCTTTAGTCTATAAAAATTATTAGTTCATGCTACATTGCTGACATTTGACCTCATCACGAGTAGGTGTTTGTAATGTTTGGGATTTGTAAGTTGAACCTTATTCTCCTTTGCACTCACTGTATCTCATTCTCAGGTCAGCTAAATGCCAAACATGTAAAGCACACACACAGAGTTTACAACCACACTAGCAGCTCTGGGAGGCTAATTGCTTTGACACATCAGCATGCTAACATGTTCACAGGGACATGTAGGTGTTTTACAGGTATAATTACAATCTCAGCTAAGCCTTCAAGCACGTTAACATTTGTCAACTAGCACTAAACACAAAATTCAGCTGAGGCTTATGAAAACGTCGTTTGCAAGTATTAAGTCATACATCAAAATATTGGAAAAATTGCCATTTTGACCGGATGATGGTGCTAGATGAGAAGTCAGATCAACATTGCCATCCATAGAACCACTTGTGTGTAGGGCTGGGCAATATATTGACATCAATATATGGGACTAGAAATCGCTTTAAATTTTGGATATTGTGATTTGACACAGGGGTTGCCTTTTCCTGGGTTTGAAGGCTACATTACACTAAAGTGATCTTCTTACTGGCCTGCTCTACTTTTACTGTAGTGTTTATGAACATTTGTATTGCATGTGGGTTTTATTTAGGAGGTATTAGTGGACCTCGGCTGGGTGAGCAAAACCAGAGGAAAGGTGGATGAAGAGGAAGAGGGAGGGAGCGCACAGACAGAGAGAGGAAGCGGAGACGACTGCGATGATGAAGATGGCTGTGAAGCTTCTGGTATGGAGAATGGTGAGTCATAAACACACACAGACTGACATAAAAACACATATGCAAAAATAGAGGAACAAACATTAGCAAACATACAGCCACACATATAAATACATGAATTGATGCACACTTCCAAGCTTGTCTTTTGCTTGTGCAAACATAAAGATTCCAAATAATACATAGCACATCAGCATATAGACTGAAAATATACTCTCTCACACACACACACACACACACACACACACACACACACACACACACACACACACACACACACACACACACACACAGGTTTGTGACACTATCTTTGTGAGGACCGGTTATTGACATAATGCATTCCCTAGCCCCTGACCCTAACCTTAACCATCACAACAAGATAACCATAACCCTTGGCCTCACCATAACCATAACCCAGTTTTAATCCTAATCCTAAAACCAAGTCTCAACCCTCAAACAGCCCTTTAAACTTGTGGGTCCATCATTTTGGCCCCACAAAGCTGTCAGGACCCCACAAGTATACTGAATTCCTGGTTTTTGGACCCCACGAATATAGTTCAACAAGACTGCACACACGCACGCACGCACGCGCACACACACACCGTTCAATTGCCATTGTGGAGGTTTTAAAATGCAGCAGCCTCCACCACAAATTGTGTGCCAGCAGGGAAATGTCCACAGGGAGGGATAGAACTAAGAGATGGATTCAACTGGCCTCTATTTCTTTTGCTCTCTCTCTCTCTCTCTCTCTCTCTCTCTCTCTCTCTCTCTCTCTCTCTCTCTCTCTCTCTCTCTCTCTCTCTCTCTCTCTCTCTCTCTTGTTTCCTCGCTCTCTTTTTCCATCTCTCTTTGTGCTGGTCTCAGCTGTTTATTTCTCTCTCGGCCGGGATAATGAATGCACCAACATCCAGATCATCCCAAAAATGAAAAAATGAACTGTAATTATTAATTTATCTTTTGACATATTCACTGAGCTCATCCTTATACATAATACATGGGTGTGTCACAGGGAGGTCTGGGGACCCTTTGGTGCATTGAGGCAATCATATAGAGTTAATGTAGTTAAAATTAGCTGTAACTAGTGGGGTGCTCGTTTGCAGTGCGGGTCTGTTCGGAAAGGACTGATGGCTTGTTTCCCAGTATTCTTATTTTCACAACTTAGTTGTGTAAATTCCACAAACATGTGACACAAAATGTAGTTATAAAACGCTTGGTTCCCAGTAATGCTGCTTGCAGCGTTGTTGGGTAGCATGCCCAATCAAAGCATTCTCGAGAATCAATTCATCCGATGGTAAATGGTAAATGAACTGCATTTATATAGCCCCTTCTTTCCTTTCCAGACAAAGCACTTAACAATTTTCCTCTCCTTCAGCCATTTACATACATTGATTGTAGCGGAGTCAGATGTATGTATATTTCATTTCTTTCTGCTTTCTTTGTGTTGGAATTTTAAATTTGGTAGATTAATGAGGACTGTTGTTGACTGCTCCTCAGATCTCTGCATGGTAAATTGAGACAGCTAGCTAAACTATCTGTCAAATCTGAGTTTTCACTCGCACAACTCTTTTGCAGTGGCTCTGTGCAGAGTTTAGCACCACCCATGATGATTCTGATTGGTTTAAAGAAATGCCATTGAACCAGAGCACGTTTTCCTCCCATCCCTGAATGCTATGTGGAGTAGTAAGACCCTTGATAGGTACGCTTAGGAGGAGGGTCTTGCCAAGCCAGACAACTCCCCGCCCCCGCTGTTGTCCTGCGTATGCGGGAGACACACACTCATACATACACACACATAGGTTTCTTGATTTATAGTCAGATTCAAATTGTTGATTAGAAAATGTTGCTCTATGTTGAGATTTATTGTGTTCTGTTTTTGACCTGAATAACATTTTGGTGACCAGTGTTCTCTGTAGTCTTACTGTGTGGTAACGGGGAGATTTATCAAAAGAAACAAAGGGATGTCTTACATAAATCGTACCACTCTTTTCAATGCGAGAAGTCTGTTTTTGAGTTCTGAAGTAGTAGTAGTACTCAAAAGACTGGTGCATTGTAGAGGCTTGTTAAATATAAAACAGATTTTAGTTAGCAACCTATAAGCACCTACAGTAAGTAGGTTATGGGTACTTTGTTTAAGTATTTCTTTTTAAATCTAAACACTCTATATAAATCTTTGTATAGCAATAATCTAAATGAAAAAGTGAAATACAAATTACAAACAACATGAGTTTGTCAACAGATTTGATTGCCAGTAATTCTGAATGGCATGAACAAATATGTGACCAGGGTGTAACCAGAATTTTAGAAATACTGAGGTCATATGTAACAGATAGATTCCTTAAAAAAGTCTGTACAATTTTCAATATACAGTGGCTTGAGAAAGTTTACACACCCATGCAAAAGTTGATTAAAAAGAGGAATAAGAAAATTGGCATGGTTTTATTTCAGTTAGCTTAATAGCTGGTTTGATTTGCATTGAGAGACAATCTTATGGAAAGTTCCCCATGCCTGTTTCTATGTATGGTGAAGGGTATGTGATGATGTGGGGCTAGTTTAATTCCAAAGGCCAAGGGTACTTTAATAATAAAAATGTGCCTGCCTCTATGGGAATTTAACATAGGAGTGTGTATACTTATGCCCCTTGTATTTTAAGAAAGAACATTTATTTATTTAATACATTGTTCATTCACAAGGAAAATTGGTGTCCTTAAAAGGTTGGATTTTTCTAACTTTTTTGAATCAAGGCATTAAGATCAATTTCCAAAAGATGATTTTTTTAATTCTTCTTTTTAATCAACTTCAGGACGGGTGTGTAAACGTTCTCAATTCACTGCATTTACATATTTAGACAATTGTTAATTATTTCTTGATACAACTGTTTTTGTTTATTTTTGTTTTTTTCATGAATAGTTTGTATTTTTTTACCTCCACTGAGGAGGTTATGTTTTCGTTTGGGATTCCCAGTTTTTTTATGTTTTTTTTTACTGTTGTTAACTTTGCGAGAAATAAACACTTCCAAATCACTGCATCAATGGGGGACGTTTATCCACTGGAGGTCCGCCCAAACAGTGGGGGTTACACCTACACCAACTCCGTTTTCCTGTTCATTTGAGCACAGACGAAAACACATAACAGACATATGTTATGTTAATTGACCAACAGCATTGTACTATGGCAGTGAGTGTTTTCATTATCAATGCTGCAACCTTCTCTCAAACTAGTCTATGTTCCACATAATAGGATTAAAGAGACAGTATTTTCAAACAGTATTTTGTCAAATATCAATGTCATGTCCAACCAGCTGTCAGAAAGAAAAACACTCCTCAGAGTCGGCTCCCACATTGCAGCTACACACTATGGAAAGCTTCACTGTCATTGTCACACATGTCTATCTTTAGCTGGAAAAACACGTGTTGATTAACTGGTCAACATACAAGAAGACACCGGACACTTTTATGGTGACGGAACTTTCCATGGTCATATTGGTGATGACCCAGGCAAATTATTGTCAGCATAAACTAATAACATCATAACAGGGTTTGTTGGTGGTGTTTTCTGTAATTTCTGCTGTATAGAATGTGAGATGTGCTGGAATAGAACAGAATAGACTTTTTTTGATGGAGGCGTTCTTGCTTCATAGGATTCATTGTCATAATTTACGAAACTGGGGCTCAGTTTTCTCCATCATCACCTTGTTACACATCATTGAAGTTCATTTTACCCTTGTGAACCCTGGTGATGTCATTGGGAGGTGGGGTCTATCTCCCTGAGGGCAGAATGTAATAGGGTCAAAGGTCATTGGCACACTAATTGTCACTGCTCAGTCCTCGTCAGTAGTGGAATCATGAGTGTGTAATCGTACTGTACACAAAGCACGAGTGTAGCATGTTATGATGCTGAACTCTAGGTCAGTGGTTCCCGACCTTCGGGCTGCGGAACTGGTACCAGGCCAAGAAGAAACAATCAGATTAAACAAAACATAGCTAAATAATGATTTATGAATGGCTTATTTCTGTAGTGATTGACTCCAGTCTGTCTGTGTTGCATCTTTTTTTATTTCTCCTTGCTGAGACTTCAAGAAAAATACGTCAGTAAGCTGGTTAATTATTGGCTGGCTCTGCAATCCTACGTACTTATGCTCAATTTTCATTTTCCTTCAGTACACCGTCTGGATTCGCGGTATATTCTTGGGTTTTCTCTGGCCAAATCTTTGCCGGTCCAATCAGCGAACAGATGGAGTGGCTCAGAACGATGACGTTGAGGTTGTGCGCTAGTTTGAGTTGTAGTTCCGTAATGGTGATGGAGAAAGATGCGAGCGAAGCCATTTGGTCCATTGTGGCAATAATGCTGAATATCCAGAAGTTAAACCCTGGGCAAGAACAATCTTTGCTAAGTTTGTGTGGTGGCCATGATGTTGTGGCCCTCCTCCCCATGGGGTTTGGGAAAAGTTTGAATTTCCAGCTCGCTCCGTTAGTGGTAAAGGAGTTGGATAAGGCGACCGCTAGCGATGATAAGCCAACGTCACGAACAACCATTAGCGATGGGTTATGGCAGATTCAGAGTGGCTGGGAGATCCAAAAGTTTTAAACTTTAACAGAGTACCCGCCTTCAAGGAAGTTATCACTTGTCAATGGAGAGTGGCCAGACTCTCTGTACAAATGAAATGTGTGAGAGGCTGGTAGGGCTAGGCTAGGTTAATCAGTCCCACATCAGTAAGTCTGTCTGCATGTGGTGAGTCAAGTTATGCTACCAGATTTAAACCCCATGGGTCCTGAAAAAGTTTTAGGTTTAGGCTTTGAGCTTGGACAGGGTTCAGCTTTGGTTATTTTTTTCAAATGTAATTAATTAATTAATTTGTCTCTTTTTATTTAGCCAGTTCTGTTTGTCTGTGATGTTTACTTTATATCTCTTGCATCAGTGTCTCTTGCAAAAGGGATATTGATCTCAATGAGTTCACCTGATTGAATAAAGTTAAAATATACTGGATAAAATACAACGAATATTTGTGCATTTGGGTTGTGTCGGGTTTTGAGTTGTGTTGAGTCAGGCTGGGTTTTAAAGTGGTTTTGGGTGTGTGCAGAACTCTAGTTGGGTGTTTCTGTTTCTTTTTCATCTACCAATCAACAAACACACCTTAAAAGAGAATTTGAGAGATATTGAGAGTTTCTTTGGAGCTGGTAGCAGAGATAAAAGGGCCACACATGTTGCAATATTCTTACATTTTCCTAAATGTGTTCTCGGTGCATTTGTCATAACCTTAAGACTAACCTTGATGTGTCAGATCGGTGGAAACGCATACCTCCCGCTTGGCCTGAAACTGGTACATCAGCTATTTAAAGAGAAATTTGCTAGTTATGATTTACCAAGCTGGTGGTTGCGTCTGGGGATCTTGTCTCTGAAGCCACAATGAATTCCTGAAGAAAGAATTACAATAAAGAGTGACAAAAGGGGATTTTCCGCATGTCTTCCCACTCACCAGCATCTCTGTGCATATAAACAAGCTTCGCACGCACTAAAGCTGAAAGAGTGATTCAGTATCAACCTGACCACACAAATCACAGGGATTTGTTTCTCTTTTTTATTTCACAGTGCATTAAATCAGTAGTGCTGAGTTAATGTATGTTTAAAACAGCATCAAATAAATAAAGGCCAATCTGATTTTCTTTTGGAAATGTCTTCAACTAAATATGCGCGTACTCTCCGACTTCCTCTTTAAAATTCTGCCTACAATACAATTCTCTGAATATGATTCGCTGAAATGTGGAGCTTAACACTTCACAGGATATAAAAAGAAAATCCTGCTTGCTTGAGAAAGAGAGTATCTACGTGTGTGGATGTGCATGTACAAGTGAATCTTTATGGCATCTTTTTTGTGCGTACATACGGGCCTGCCATGTGCCATACATGTGCGATTTAAGTGTGTGCGTGGGCAAATGTTACATTGGTACTGCACTGTCTTTGTGTGTAATCCCCTATGTAATGATCTTTAACCCTTTCTTTTCTCTTACACACATATGATGGAGCATATGTTCTTGCTTTATCCCTGGGCTTGCAAATATGAACAAGGATGAATAATATTGAGGACATATTATCCCTGTCTTCTAATTAATTCTCATGACATTTAGTCTTTTGTTGAATACTGAAGAGGGACAAAAGAAGTGGAGGATGAGAGGTGGAGATGGGCTGCCAGGCGATATCTAAAATCAAATCTCACAACACCTCATTGCCAAGCCTGTGTTTTATTTATGTGGGCCTTTTAACAGTAGGAAGTTATTTTAGTCAAAGCCTATTATTATTTGATTTAAGTCCATTTACAAGTTGATCTCAGCCCACAGAGGGAGAATCGCTTGGCAAACATGGTTCACAGATCAAAAACAAAGACAGAAGGCAGGCGTCTCAACATATGAGCAAGAGCTTAAGTTACTGGCATTTATACAAAGAGGTAAAAAGTAAAGGAAAAGCTGATACTCTAGTTGTTTTCTCTTACATTGTAGTCATTTGTTTGTTTTGTTTTAAAACAATTTTATACTCAATTTTATTTACATGCAAAACAGTATATTATAGACACATGCCCATAGACACACAAGGTCTAGCCATTAAAAGGGTTATGCTAATTCATGCTAAAGTTGCTATGGAGTTCTGTGTTACTCTCAGAAATCAGATACACCTTTTATACTTAATTTTATTAGCTATGTATTATTATACAATGATGAGCAATCACACAAATTAATCTCACAGATTCCATCAAACACAGTCTGTTTCATTTAGTCTTCTTTTACTATTTTTCATTCAGTCATTCCTTACAGTGCAATGACTTCTTCTTCCCCTCCCATTGAATTCACCAAGATTAAACCGATTGATTTTCTTTCCTCATACCAGCACAATCCCTTCTTCAACTGCCCCTTCTCCGATCTCTCTGTTCCCCCAGACATAGCCAGGTCCTATAATGTCAATAATGTAAATGTGCACAGCGTCTCTTCTCTTACTTTCTATTCTCTTCTCATCTGTGTAACAAATGAAATGCTGTGTCATTATAATTGCCGTGCTTTACACTGGGACATTGGTGGTGGATGCAAAGATGGGGATACCAAAGCTTCCAGGTATCCATGAGTCATGCTACAACCACTAATGTCTGTAAAGTCTGGAAAGCACCTATCCTTTTCCCTTAAAAGAAACCTTATTTTAAATATAACACATCTGTTTGAAGCTTCGAAATTCCCACTATGACTATATGTCTTACAGTTTCAGATTAACCCTTTCTCCCATATACATATTTTAAATATTTTAAATTTTAAAATTTATTTTTTTACATTCATATATAAATATATATATATGTGTGTGTGTGTGTGTGTGTGTGTGTGTGTGTGTGTGTGTGTGCGTGCGTGCGTGCGTGCGTGCACGTGCTGGGTTAGTGTTTTTATGTAAGAATATGTGTGAATGTGTACTTTGAGGGGTACTCAATCCCTGTAACCATGGTTACCTGGTGGTCCGTCCTCCCATGGGTCCTTATTTGATCACCATAAAGAAAGATAAAAAGAGAGGGAGGGAGTAAGGGAGACAAAAATGGAGAGATAAAGAAAGAGAGGAGGGATGGCAGATGTTGCGCCATCTCTCTTGGCCAAGTAACATTTTCAGAATCTGGTCAAAGCGTAGTTTCATTTGCAGTTAAAATGCTGTCAGTATTTGGTTCTTATCTTTATCATCCTGCACTAAATAATGGACATACAACTGGATACTGTACATTGCTGAACTATTTTATATTTATTGGCTTGCCTCCATGTACTGTATCTTTCCACCATCATCTCTACCTTGATCCTCTGGCCTCTCCCCCACTTCCCCAGGGCCACATTCACAAAGCCTTTAGAATACATTTCATCTTCAAGGGAAAGTCCAGTGTTTTCCATGTTAGCACTCTGCCTGAGGACAGTTTGATCTGCATTTATAAGCATCGCTCTAAAAGGAGGCAGAAAGAACAATAAAAACCCTGGCAAGGCTCCTTATCTGCACCCGTGACTAAAAGTTCCCTGAGCAAGCCTGTGGATCGGTTTGATCAGTGATTTAAACTGCTTTCTTTTGTACATGCATGCACTGGAGAACAATAGGGTATGAAACATGCTATGAATGCAGTCAGTAGCCCACTGATAAGGCAGCTTTACTCTGGAAATAAAGACTGAAGCCTTTTCTTCCTAGCAAGCTTTGTTTTCACGAGGTTTCAATAGAGCAGCCCTGTTTCTTTAGAATTATACTTACACAACTAATGAGGAAAATTCAGTACGAACAAAATGCATAAAGGTTTTTTGTATATTGAACAGATATATGTCAATACTAAATATATTGGCAAAATGTATGTCAATATTGTAATGTTTCACCCACCTATTTGTGGTTTTACTTAAACAATAAAAAGGTCTGGGCTGATTTGAAGCACAATATAAGACAGGTTATTTTTCAATATCTTACCAAAACCTTAATTTTTCCCTTTCCTTAAAAAAACAAGTGTAGAGATATACCAAATTTTTCGTATTGTCAACAAATCCCATTAGAAGACCAACACCAATAATAGCTTGATCGTACTTACCGGTATTGCTTATTCCTCCTTTGTTGTTCAGATTAGAACAAATGAATGAGCTACACTGCTATGACATGTTTCTTTGACCAAGTTGAACATCCACACTGTGGTTTATATTTTGAGTCAGGGCCACATACTTTTGAGCACAGCTGAAAATAGTGCACCAACAAATACACTGCTTACTCTTGTTTGAGTAATTTTTGCTAAAAACAACATTGCCCAGCTTCTTTAGGAATTGATATAGCCTTACATTTTTTTAATTAGGTAAATAATCATTTCCTGTTTTTAATAGGGGCGGCAGGGTGGTGCAGTTGTTGGCACTAGTCGCCTCACAGCAAGAGAGTTGGCTTGGGCTTTGCCCTTTTACAGTATGTGGAGTTGCATGTTCTCTCCGTGTTAGCGTTTGATTTCTTTTTATTTTCTGGCTTCCTCCAACAGTTCGAAGACATGCAGTTTAGGTTATTTGTTGACTCTAAATTGCCCTTTGGTGTGCATGTGAGCGTGGATGGTTGTCTGTCTCTGTGTTTCAGCCTTGTGATTGCCAGGTGATCTGTCCAGGGTGCAGCCTACTCTGCCTCTCACCCAATGTCAGCTAAGATCAGTTTCAGCCCCCCACGAAAAAGACTACAGATGGGTGGATGGATGGATTGTTTTTTAAGATACACATCTTCAGTAATGAATGTGCTTGGATGTGACAGGTTACGGAAGTCATACATTATTGAGAGACAGACTAACACATTGTTGATTTTGTTGTTTTCTTAAAACACATGTTAAGAATAGGGTTTGGTACCAAATCAGGTTCCAATATGGAACCGGTTCCTACGCAAACAGTAGTATTCGGACCGGAGTAGAACGCAAATTTCGGTTCCTCATTTCAATTCCACTTAATGTGTTGACTGAAATGTTTTCACTCTGTCGCTCCAGGTCTCTTTTTCTTTTTCCTTTTTCTGTCGAGTGTGTCCTCGCTATTCACCAACTTTTGTACACGCTCTGAAACAGAAGTAAAAATATCACACTTTCACTGTTGTGTACCATTAGCTAGCTACCGTAAATGTAGGCTACTTTTAAAATGTCATATTTTCCCTCTGGGCTCACCAAAATGGACGTTAAACCATATTAACCATTCACTGCACGTGATTGCTAGTCAAATATTACACTTGCTCTGCTAGTCTATCGTTCAGGACAAGACCCTGTAGCCTGGTGGTGGGGGAAGCGGGACAGCCTCCCCAAATAGTCTGTGCTTTCAAACTCATATCTGTGTGTACAGGCCTCTTAGACACCCTCTTGGAAAGTTTTCTCCTGTGCAGGACATGCCATAAGTGAGGAGAGGTGTCGTATCTGGCTGGAGAAGGCAAATATGGTCACTTTCTGCAAAAGAACTGCTAAAGTTTGAAGCTGGTTTAGTATACCAACTCAACGTGTATTTTGCTGTTACTTGTTACAGTTTTTTATTGCTAAGCAACAGTGGTCACAACTGGAGCTACGTGTGCAGAACTCTAACAACAGTCTGCACAGCAGCTGTTCATGTGAACCAAACTGGTTCGTTTTTCATTGCTTGAACACAGTTTTCAAAACACTACACACTTATCACATGACTTTAACCACAACGTGCACAACACTGTGCCTCCACGCCACTTTCTTTGTTCACATGCTAACACACTGTAGTATATTCTGCTCTTTAACTATCCTTGGTCTTTGTTTGTTTTTTTGCTTTTTTGTTGACAACGGCTTGTGGTATATTGACTAGAGCTGGTACACACACACGCACACACACACACACACACACACACACAATCACACGTACATACATACAGAAATCAAGCGAATCATCATCATCTCTGGCTGTGCGTCTGTGCGTCTGTGTGTGTGTGTTTGTGTGTGTGTGTGTGTGTGTGTGTGTGTGTGTGAGATGAAATGTTGCACTTTGGAGAATATTTCCTAAACTACCTGCATGGTTGACTCGGTGGAGTCAATCTACCTAAACAAACCCAAAAACCTTTTTAAAGCATCTCCTGTATTGGCTGTCATGTCCTGTTCTATCCCTCCTGCCCTGCCTGCCTGTCTATCAACCTGTCTGTTTGCCTGTTTCTGTCTTTCTGGCTACACCTGAGTAAGTTTGTTCATGTTATTAGACATCATCTGTTTATTAATCCTCTCTGCAGGGATGCTATTATTCCAATACGTGACTTTTTGAAGGTAGTCCTTGCTTTGTCTTGCGTTGTCTCTCCTCACTTCCAGCTTCACTCCTCATGTATTCAAATGAGCATTTGCATGCCACACACACATCAGACAACACCCCCAGTGGTCCGTGTTGATGTGCAACCTTCAACCAATCCCTCTGCCGAGATCATTCTTTCATCCACCTCCAGTCCATGTCCCTCGCTGCATTCACGCTGCGGTATTCATCTCATTTTTTTCCCGACGTGTTTACTCAGGTCTTATGATTCCACTTGAGGCTCTGCTTAACCTTGGTGAGTGTGACCATGGCAAGATGCTTTGCTGCAAGTCAAACCGTTAACTCTTATAGTCATTTGAAAACAAGCATTGGCCATTAACCATTCCTGGAGATTACTTTTTAGACTATGCTATCGCACATTTAATTTGGGACCAGAGGAACAGGTTACTGGGATGCAAACTACATAATCTGACCAGGCTGTCCACAATCTGTCACTAAATCCAAGTTTTTGGGATATTACCCAGTGGACTAACTTGATTATGAAGTGAGTCTTTCACTCCATAACAACAGAACACAACAAGCAAACAAACCTTTTACTAACATTTACACAATCTTCAGTTTAAGTTATATTTTAAAAATGAATACTTCAGTCAGGTTTATTAGAGCCGTAATTATATATTTCAGGTGTGTTGATTGATCGATTTATGATAAATAATGCATCACCACATGCCTTTTTTTCTATCAATCCAAAGTAAAATATGGACATGAGGGGATGCTGAAAAGAAGTTTGCAATCTCAAAAAATGTGTAACCATGCAAGCGCCGAAGTCCGAGGGATGGCAAGGACGGCTGGTCCCCTCTTAGGTCAAGACAGAAATATATCCAGGAGTACATAAGAAAGATGGCCCCCAAAGATGAAGGGCTTAGTGAATACCTCAGGCAGCAGAAACACAAAGGTGAGGACAAGGAAGATGAAGAACCGTCATGGAGGGACAAGCCGCTGCACGGCATGTACCACAGACAAATAGAAGAAGTGGCTGATATCAAGAAATCCTACCAGTGGCTTGAAAAGGCTGGACTAAAGGACAGCACAGAGGCACTAATCATGGCAGCACAAGAACAGGCACTTAGTACAAGATCAATAGAGGCTGGGGTCTACCACACCAGGTAGGACCCCAGGTGCAGACTGTGCAAGGATGCCCCTGAGACAGTACAGCACATAACAGCAGGGTGTAAGATGCAGGCAGGAAGTGCATACATGGAACGCCAGAACAGGGTAGCTGTCGTAGTGTACAGGAACATCTGCCACGAACATAGGCTGGAAGTCCCAAGGTCAAAATGGAAGACACCTCCTAAGGTAGTCGAGAATGACTGAGCTAAGATCCTGTGGGTCTTCAAGATCCAGACTGACAAACTGGTGATGGCTATCCAACCAGACATCGTGTTGATCGACAAACAGCAGAAGAAGGCAGTAGTGATAGATGTGGCAATCCCAAGCGACAGCAACATCAAGAAGAAGGAACACGAGAAGCTTGAGAAATACCAAGGGCTGAAAGAAGAGCTAGAAAAAAAGTGGAAAGTAAGAGCAACAGTGGTGCCAGTGGTAATCAGAGCACTGGGGGTTGTTACCCCAACACTGGGAGAGTGGCTCCAGCAGATTCCAGGTAAAACATCAGAGGTCTCTGTCCAGAAGAATGCAGTCCTAGGAACAGCTAAGATACTGCGCAGAACCTTCAAACTCCCAGGCCTCTGGTAGAGGACCCGAGCTTGAGGATGACACATACAACCCCACAAGGGGTGAGAGGGGGATTTTTTTTATATATCTATATATAAATACCAGCAAAACTAACATTTCATTCACCCTCTGCTGTACTGTGTATCGTCTTTGAGAGCTAGCAAATGTAAGCATACTAACACGCCAAACTATGATCATTAACATGATAACAAATCTGCTTAATGTCAGCTTGTTAACATTTAGCTCAAAGGACCGCTGTGCCTCTTACAACATGCTTGCATCTCTGTAGACTCTTTAGTCCTGTTTACATTTATTTAGTCCTGTTTAAATGAAGGATTATAGTAATAGAAACGCAACGCTTCTTTGGAGTGGACGACCAGTTGGAAGCTAAGACCAAAGAGCCTGTCAAAGTAAAGCCCAGCAAGCTTTTATGTACATTTTAAACCAGATTGAACATCTCTAAGTAATCCCTTAGAAATAAGTTATAGCATAGAATGCTTTGAGCTGCTAAAAGTTCTTCTTGAGATATGGAACATACAGTAACCATCACTCAGGATATTACAGTGTAACAGAAGTATTAAATGCTTTAAAACATTGTGGCAAATCACCCACCAGGCACAGCTTTGCTGATTTGAGTGTCTATATATTCTTGTCTGAATAAGAAAGTTGACTTGCAGGCCAATTTAACAATACTCTTTTTTTAAGTCCGTAAATAACGAGATGCAAGCAGTGAAGAAAATTAAGAGATACAATAAAGTATCAATTTATAATTTGATTCTGAAAAGTACTTGCTCTTCCTACTCTGTGTGTTTGTGTTTGTGTGTGTGTGTGTGTGTGTGTGTGTGTGTTTGTGTGTGTCCTCCCTGGGGAACTGAGGCTGAAGTAATGAAATGCTCATTACTGATTCAGCTAGAAATGCTCAGGATACATTTACACGCCCACACACACACACACCAGCTATCCAGACGCTTTCCAAGGTCACCTCACATTGTGTGTGTGTGTGTGTGTGTGTGTGTGTGTGCGAGAGAGAGAGAGAGAGAGAGAGAGAGAGAGAGAGAGAGAGAGAGAGAGAGAGAGAGAGAGAGAGAGAGAGAGAGAGAGAGAGAGAGAGAGAGAGAGAGAGAGAGAGAGAGAGAGAGAGAGAGAGAGAGAGAGAGAGAGAGAGAGAGAGAGAGAGAGAGAATGAATGTCTGTTGTATACATACAAATTGAGAATGGACAAGATCGAGCATAATTGGGGCCTAAATTGGCAGTTCTGAACAACACACCACAGGCATCTGACATCAAACATCATAAACACACACACACACAAACACACATATTCACTCATTCACCTTGATGCTGCCCTTTGCTGTCAGTTTACTTTTCAACTTACACTTATTAGATGCATCCCTGACATCCTTTCACATTTCATCCACATGCACAAGCACATACTCGTAATGTATATTGAACATAAACACACACACACACACACACACACACGTAAACTACCGAAGGTTACCTTCTGATGCAAGACAACACTTCATTGTTTCACACATTAAAATGCATTGATTCATTTTTGCTTTACACACACACATCAGCCTGATAAAAGCATAACTAACAGGTTTTTGTAACACACAGTGTTTATGAACACACACACACACACACACAATTGGTTATTGTCCGCTGTTATTAGAAAGATGCTGTGTTGTCAGCAGGATTTTGTTTCAGGGTGCAGACTGCAGGAATGCATGAAATCATGAAAGAGAATTAAATTGCTGAGGTTTGGGATGCTTGTTCCAGGTCAGGGAGGGATGCTAAAGTCTGACCATTACAGTGGATTAACGCACCACAGGTGCACGTGTTGATTTTGGCTACCTGGTCATTTGGAACCACAATGTTTTTTTTTTTATAATGCCAAAAAAATAGAAATGATCTAAAACCGGTTTTATCTCCATTTGTCTCAAAAACACCATCATTGTTTCCATTTCAAAGCATTAGTCACGTATTAAATCAGTTGACATTGCTCTTTTCAATGATCAATAGTTTGTCAACAAATACTGTACACGTTTGCCACTTTAACCAATATATTATTATCATACTATGTTTTTTGCTTTATTATGGGACTTCTTGGCTGAGAAAAGATAATTGCTTAAGAATCAAGCCTGATATCTGAGAAAGAAAGAAATATGTGTGCCTAAATGGTGTTTAGTGTTTTTTTTGCTTTTAGAGAGAGATAGATGCACTGAGTTTGTTTCCGCCACAGCTCGGATTTATAGCCCTCCTTGACATGCTTTCAACCTTTACTGTCACCCCTGGGTGAATGCTTCACTTGAATCCAATTCCATTTTTTATCTTAGTATTTTGGAAAAGTATCTAAAGTACAAGCCAACGGTAAAGAAGAAACATTGATTTTCTTGGACAGGAGATGGATAATAGATCATGGATCAATGTCACTCTCCTCTTCAGCCTCCAATACATAGTAACCATTTTGGTTCTTCCTTGTAAACTGTCAGCTCTTCTGAGGAGGCAAACTGGGCATGAATGGCGGTGTCGGCTGTTCATATGCTGGACGTCAATGAAGAAGGCTGAGACTTTTGGCTGTTCTGCAGTATCCCATTGCAGTGACTGATCCTCCAAATGTCACTCCTGCATTCTTATTATCACACACAAACACACTCGCTTATTACTCATTCTAGCAAAGGTTAAACTACCCCATGAGTATGACCAGCGATTGCCTGTGTGTGCGCGTTTGTGTGCACGTGTTTGTAGCCAATCTGCCACATGTGACATGATCTGGATTGTTGCTACGAGACAACATGCCAAAGGACATGTAGCAGGAGGCCGCGTGTTACCAGGATTAAATATTAAATCTAATTAATTTATTGCCTAAAAATGCTTATGTGTGGTTGTCATCACGTGACAATTGCAGCACTTTGGCAGAATTTCGGGTTCTAACCTAGTTAGAAGGGAGAGATGTTTCAGTATTAGTGTTTGGTATTCAGTTTATGAACGCGATAGGCACAAGCCAACAGTTTGGTGACGCCTTCTGAACCTTACGTCATCATTTTTAATTAGTCACAGTAGTACCGTATACCGCGGTAAAATAAGGAGGAGGTTTGACTGTTTTGTCACCCATTTCAAAATGTGTGTTATTCCTTTCCATTTCAAGCCTGCACCCTTTTGATGCCTTGTTTACCTTGAAATGTGATTTTAAGTCAGTCACCTTGCTTTAGTGTAAACTATTACTGTAATGGAAATGTTAGGCATTGTCTGCTGTTGCTTTTGGGTAAGTAAGGGACAAAACAAATCAATTTGCTATTTTTTAATCTAAACCAGCTTCCTGGAGTAAAGGACGTCCCGTTTTTAGAATAATTCAAAAATTCTTCTGAAAGTTCCACAATGATACAAAATAACAGATATTTTGTTAAAATTGTAATATTAATGTATTGCACCACACTTGTTATGGTGGAAAAGCAAAATAAAATATGACACAGATGTGTTAACTAAACAGGTTCAAACCAGATGTGACTAAAGGTTTTCAGTTCTGATATGAACACATGGACACAAAGCAGACCACACACACACACACACACACACACACACTCACACACACTGTACATAATTGCACAGGGTCCTATATTGCTCCATGCAGCTATTTGTCAAGACAGCACACCATAAAGGACCTATTCCTAATTGGTGAACGTTCTTCTGTGACCAAATCATCTAAATCATCAACACAGACACTCAAAAACAAAAACACATCATGCATCTCTGATGCAGAACTTTTTTTTATAGGAGAGTATCTTTGTCTGTGTTTTGATTTCATAACCTTTTATGTGCGTGTGTGTGTATTTATATGGGTGTTTCCTGCTCTCTTCATGTCTGTATTATTATGAGATATATTTGTGTGAGGGTGTGAACATTAACAACTCTCATTCCTCAGCGACTGAAAGAGGCTCTTTGTCTATTGTACTGCAGGACAATGTGTATTGTAATAGACAGAGTCATATTTCTACCTAAGCAGGGGTGTGTGTGTGTGTGTGTGTGTGTGTGTGTGTGTGTGTGTGTGTGTGTGTGTGTGTGTGTGTGTGTGTGTGTGTGTGTGTGTGTGTGTGTGTGTGTGTGTGTGTGTGTGTGTGTGTGTGTGTGTGTGTGTGTGTGTGTGCGCGTGCATTTGCATGCATGCGTGTGCGTTTAGCCGGCAGCACAGTCTGTTTCCCTCCAGTCCTAATCTACTCATTTACCCAAGTTCCTCCAATGAGGTGCTGGAGTACTGCCAACACACACACACACACACAAACACAAATATGACAGTCTTAAAGCAGCTGGTTAAGTCCGGCCATATGCCCATTTAATGAAGCAACACTTCACACTGTGTGTGTGTGTGTGTGTGTGTGTGTGTGTGTCTGTGTCTGTGTCTGTATCTGTATCTGTGTCTGTGTAACAGTTTTCACATTTGTGAAAAAATGTGGGTAGGTGGGGGGAAATCCATAAATCTTTCAGGTCTAAACAACAAAAACAACAAAAAATATTGCAAGATTTATCATGAGACTAAAAACAGAACCAGAAATGACTTCCACAACTCTTTACTCAGACTGTAAATTTATTGACTTGTTTATTTATGGAGATATTTAAAAAAAACATGATTGCGAAGGCCTGCTTTGTTTGGGTTCATTTAGTTGATCTTGTTAGACATTTAGACTTACAGTACTTAGTCAGTTGAATGATGCTTGTAAAACTACAGTTTATTAATGAAGTACTGTATTTCCCATGTTCAAGATTGCAGTGTGATACATACTTTAGTTTAGATAAAAGGTATTTATATGTAGAGCAATCAGAAATCAAGCTTTACTGTGGTGATCCATATGTCCATGCGATGTTTCTGTCCAAGCCGCCATGACAGTGGTTTGAAAATTCTCGAGCAGCCAGACCTACGTGACACGTTTGTCCAATCAGCTGCAGGTCAGGGGCGTGGAGCATCAACCATGGATGTATGATGTCGCGACACCACGCTTCAGTCATGTCGCAAAAATGGATCAGCACTGTTAAAGCGCTTAAAATATAAAATTAAATTTAAAAAATTAAAAGACCAAAAATAATAAAAGCAAGTGGAAAAAGTAGATAAATTACACTGGACCAGATCGAGAATAAAAAACATTAAGAGTATGAACATATGCTACTATATGATCTTAAGATTAAACCCTTCTCATCTTCAGAATAACCAACCAATAAACTACCAGCTATGGTGAGCTAACAGCAAGTGACACATTTTAATCAGTCTGAGTCTGTTGTAACACATTAACACCACCTGCGTGTGTGAAAACCACATGGCAAGTGAGCAGTAAAGTCAAAATCGATAGCTGGAAATGATGAATGAATGGCTGAAAAGTCCAGCTGTGGGAACAGTATGAATGCAAACTTCATTAAAAACAAAACCGACAGTATTGGGGGGGGGACTTGATATCCAGTTAAAAATCTCTTGTAATTACACATTTGGAACAGGACGGCATGTGTTGATAAAGGGGGACTGAAGCTCATCTGATAGGGCTCTTTGCTACAGATACACATATATAGGTTTTGCCCATATACTGTTATGTACCGTATGCTATATATTTGCTTTTGTATTTCTCAGACGATGAGACAGGTGATACATCCAGCGGTCGTAGTCCAGTGACAAAGGACATGGCTCGTCCTCCTCGTCGCTTCGTCCCTCCTCATCACCTCTCACCTCCACAGGTAGCTGTGCATTCGCTCATTCTCATTCTCATTCTCTTCTTCCTTTATTCTTTCCTATCATATAATGTTGCATCTCCTTGCATATTCTGTGTCAGGTGGCAGTTCACGGCTCAGCCCACACGCTGTCTGTTGAACCTTTGGTCCTGGCGTCCATGCTGCTCCTTCTGCTGTCACCGTGGGAACACTGCTGATCACAGAGAGGGACAGACAGAGACAAAAAGACTGAGAGACAGCCACAATTGTTTTGTGGTGAAGTTGAGTATTTGCAGTTTTTGTAAGCACAGGTCAAACCACTCTGATCGTTTATGTTTCAGGTGGGACAATCTGTCGGTTCATCACAGTTGAAGGTGCACAGTATGCATTTCAAAGTTACCTGTACTGACCTCTACATGTGTTTGGTTATGTGTCTTTAACTCTGATAGGATAGGTTGCACAGCACTACTGACTTTTTTAAAGAGAGATGTAAATACAAATATACAGTATATATTATATATTTATATGAAGATGTTCTATGGATAACAATGGCTTGATGTGTAAATAGAGATTAATACAGAACAGAAGAGATTGACTTGGATGTTAAGTAGTGTTTTGTTTGGTTTGACCTTTACATTATGTATCCCCCATGGAGATCCATGGCAGCTGTAGTTCAAGCTGAAGGTCTTCACTGTATAGCAGCAGTGTGCTCACAGTGAGGGCACAGAGAACTCAGCCACGCAGCATAATGAAGAATTTGACGCTTTGGCCTGTAAATCTGTGCATACTGAAGCCCATCCGGCCCTTTTCTTTCACAGAATCGTGATCTTTTTAGTCATGCAAGCTGGGGGATTTATAGATTTTTCTGCAGCAAGTACTGTATGCTGAGAGTTATAACTATGTAACACTTGCTCAAATGTTTAATTACTCCAAAAATGACTCTTTAATTGTTGAAATCTCTCCCGAGAAACTGTGTCCTCTGGTAGTTTGACATTTCTACAAATGTAATACATACATTTGTGGGGTTCTTAGTTGTGGAAAAACTAATTTAAGAGTATTTTCTTCTCAAGATGTACAGTGTGCAGAGTGGTAAAAGTACTATAGAAAGGGATGTAACAGCTTCCATTTTTACTTCAATTTCACTTGTAAACTGCCACAGCCATCTTGACAGAAAGCTCTGAATAAAAACAAGAATAACCCAAACAATAAAAGCACCTAACACAAGGAAAGACTAGATATGGCCTGCATGTAAGAGCAAAAAGACACAATCTCCTGTCTGAAAAATGAATAATTGAAAATCTGGTCATATGCAAACACACAAAAGGTGTTACAGCGGCTTGTTTTCAAATGTATTAATGAAAACTGCAATAGTGAGATACTATTTAAGACATCCAACAAAATACAATATATTAAAGGCTTTTTCTGAGTCTGATACACGTGTTATCACCTTGTTTCTGTATTCAGTGAAGACAAGAGAGTGATCAGAGTACAGCTGAGCCCAGGTCCAATCATGAATTAAATGTAATTCATGTTAATTAAGACTATCAAGTCCTCTGGGCTCTCTGTGAGTCTCAAACCCCCCAAACTAAACACAACAGCAGGACAGACAACCGGAATACTGATTAATACATTCAAAATGAAGCAAATGACCCAGCTCAAGGACACTGTGTGCATTTCTGTCAGTTTTTGACTGACTTCATCATCATTTTGTCCAATGTAGTCTTTTGAAAATTCCCTCATAAATGTATCTACTGTCATCACCTGAGACACTTTATTCAATAAGGAATGTGAGGAAACTTAAAAAAAATACCATTAAAAGCCAACGTGTGTGAGTTATCTGGGCAGCAAGCTCAAATACCATGTTAGCTAGCAGGATGCTTTTGCAACATAATTTGTCAAACAAGTGTGCTATTATTTGATTACTATTTAAACATGGAGCCCACCCCTCCACCTTTTCAGCTCTTTCTAGGCGGCCTCCATTACCTATCATCAACACACACCCGTGCACATACAGATAACTGGATATACTGTATTAAAGAGTGGCCAAATGACAGCAATTTTGGAGTTATGAAAAGTATTAAAAAAAACTAAAAAACTTGAAAACAGGAAAGCTCTCTTGGGTAAAGGTTGAATGTAATCATCCGGAAAGTGAAGATGAACTGTAAGCCACTAACTGCTGCTGTATCTGTGGATCACAGGTTTATATGAGATACTGTATATTTGCAGTAAATGACGTGGGACTCTTGTGATTGCATATTTGTATATGATACCGAGGCCATGTTTTTCACATCAGCAGAGAAGTGACTTTCCGTTGTTCCTGTTGTACTGTGTTGACATAATGGTTCTCAGCTTGTGTGTTTTGACACACTGGTGTGCCATGGAGGGAGCTGTGCGTCATTGTCAAAAAAATATCATCATATGTACTTTATCAAAGTTTAACAGCTCTTTGTGTGTAGAAATCCTAATGTTGTAGCAGTATGCAGGAACACCAGGATGCAACAAACTAGTTAGCTACAGTAGTATGGTTTCTCTCTCCGCAAAGCTACTGTGCCAATTTAGTCAACCTAACCAGTGACTCTCCTGTTGTAATCCATCGTATACTGCTACTCTGTTGTGTCATTAATCTGCAGATTAATATCCTCAGTAATAAATGTTTTCAAATACAGTTGTACTTTGTCTTTTATATATTGTGTCTTTAACTGAAATGTATATGATAAAACATGACACAGAGTGGGCGTCCTCTATTTACACATGGCTACCTGCATACAGAGTTTGCAGTGTGGTTAAAATTCAAATTTTGAGCTGCAATTGTAGCACTTTCATATTCACTACAGATATTTTAATTTGTCATTTATTTAACATAAAATAAAGATTTCATTTAGAAAACTGGGGCTAGGTTGTTTTTGTTTAAAAACTGAGAAATGTGTGGGTGTAAAATGGGTTTAAACAGATAGTAGTTTGGTGCCATCACAGCCTTGTGTGTACATATATAAAGGAAAGCAGCTGCAGCTCTTTGGCCTCTGGCCCTTTGAGAGATTACTGTGATTGGATTGGCATGGTGAGGAAGTTGGCACAGATCACTTGGTTGGCTCAGGAAACTGCCATGGGATGATGTGAAATAAAGACATCATTGAATGCATATTGCTACAGAGAGGAAGAGAGAGAGAGAGAGAGAGAGAGAAGGAGAGAGAGCGTGAAGAAGGAAGACTGCAAGAAGGTGGAGTGTTCTCGTTACTCATCCATCATGATGTTGGCACAATCCAGTCCCACCCAGATATTCTGTTTCAGTCAAAGAATGTTTGAAGATATTTATGCAACTTTCTTTTTAGCCATTATGATGTACATATGATACATTGTGCTGCTGTATGTAGCTGCCAACTGCTCCTAGTGCTTAGGATGGGTTAAATGCAGCAACTTAATGTCACTATGTTGCAGTGTACGATTCTACAGTATGTGACCAATAAAAATGTTTCTTCTTCTTCTTCTTACCTGAAAGCAAATGTCTGATGCACTTCAAGGGCCAGCACACTCTGCACATCCCTGAACCTACAGTAAGAACACAGAGACATGAAAAGCAGGCAGCAGGCAGAATGAGAGGCACAGAAGAGAAACCTAGGAGGAATCAAGAGTTCATGACAGGGTGAAGGAGCGAGACGAGATTTGCAGGATGTTGTTTCAACAAGCTGGCGAGGTTGTTTCTCTGATGAAAAGTATCCTTCCTCTGTGCCAGCACTAGTGAAATCAGAGCTTTGATTATTTGAAGTCATATTTATGTTTCTATCCTCTTCAGTGATTGGAGCCTTCGAGACACATATTATATCAGATCACTCACTGTGAACATGTTGCAGTTCCACATAGCTCAATAGCTGTTTTACATTTCACCCATGCAAATATGACCAGAGGCTTTCTAGGCACTGAGAGCCATGTGGTGCTCCTCCCTATTGACAAAAACAACACAACTGGATTTATAATTGATTTAAACCAGCTACAAAGATTAAATCAGGAAATGTATGACCTGCACTGGTAAGCTTTTATTTGGAGATCAGGGTATATTTATCTGGAAAGGGGTACATGTTTTTTTCTGTCTGATTTGCCCAAATCAAGTTCTAGTTCAAGTTATGTGTCTGAACTGCATAACAACCTAAGACTGACGAACACGTTCTTGTCCCTTTCAGCAGTTAAGTATCTTCATCCAACACTGGATCTTCAGCCTCTATTATCCCTGAGGTATTCAAATATTTCAGTTATTTTGAATGTGAATGTGCAGAGCAAAAGATTCATTGTTTTCAAAAGCTATTGGGTGTTGTCAGGGAAATTCCTGTTATAATGATATTTTGCCACTATGACTATATGTGTCTTATTCATCCACCATAAAATGAATAACAGTGTGTTAGGTTGTGTTTGAACTGAGAGCAAGAAAGCTCATCATCAAAGTATTTAGCCTGGAAGGGAGATTGAGGCCTCTTTCTTGATTTATCTTCCCTCAACGAGATGTGTGTGTAAGAGTTAAATTTCTGTAGGTCGACATAGGATGAGAAAAGTCCTAATATATGAAAAGGTCCGGACCAAAGAAAGGTTGTAATTACCTCTTTGGTGGGATCATGTGCAGCTTGCTGTTGTCTGCAGTTAGTGTGAGTTATTTCAAAGTAAGAGCTGAGAAGAGGCGGCCTCTTGTTAGCCATACCTCCATGACACTAATGGTTCTTGGTTGCTTGATTTAAAGAATGTGTGTGTGAGAGCATTAAATCATCTAACTCACTTTTTTATTTTTTTATTTTTTTTGTTTAAATGTGTTATTCTTTATTTTTTCACAAGTTTTCTATGCAATTTTACATAGCACAACAGTGCTGTCATGTACACAAACACACAAATATACAGCACAATATACACACACAGATATCTATCCACTCTGTACAAGTGTACAAGTGTACAGATAGGTTACATTTGGAGTGAAGTGAACCTACATATTGCCACCCACAAACAAAAAGGCAAGGTAGAATATACCCTGCACACAAACAAGATGATACATAAAGAGGCACTTCTTTTTTTGTAAACGTAAAAAAAGTGTACAAAAGTGAAATAAATAAATAAATACAAATAAATGACAAGTAAGTCGTTTAATTATCCTCATAGTAACATTACTCCTTTTCCCAGTCTACCGCAGAAACCTTATCAAAACAATCCAGGAAAGACCCCCAGGTAAAGTCAAATTCTCTCACGTTTTCTAACTTTTAATGAGACATGACGTCTTTAGGCCACCTGGCATGAAATGTAACTCACCTTAATACACCCATATTATCCCAATCACCTCTTCAGTGCTCTAAACCAATAATTATTTCTGGTAAACTTGCAATTTTTCTGCCACTTAGGGACAGCTGAAACAAGCTACAAGCAGTCATATTATCGCCTTTAAGTTAGCGAAGTCGCCTCTTTACACTTTTGTTACATTTTATTTTATTTAACCTTTATTTATACTCAAAGGGCATTGAGGTTTCCCTTATTTTCAATGACGCCATACACAAAATAAACATGAACATAACTAAAAACAGTTTCAATTTACATTTAAAATTTATTTTTTTTAAACAGTAGCAGCCGGGAGAACTTATAACCTTAGAGTTTGTTGCAGAGCGTATCATGTGCAAGGGGCATTGAAGAAAGAAGCAGTTTTTCCAAGATCCGAACGTGCGCAAGGAACCTTAACAGTGAGCCAATTGTTGGATCTCGTTTGATAGAAACCAAGATTTCAATGTAATAGGGAGGAGATATATATATGGAGATGAAGTTTACCACTAATGGCTTTAAATATAAACTGCGCCTCAAGAAAAGAGAGGAACAGCAAGCTCATTATAAAGAACACAGTTGTGTGTATAATCATTATCACTGGTGATGAATGTAAGGGCGGAATAATGAATAGAATCTAATTGTTCTAATGTAGATGTAGCTGCATGTCTATAGATTACATCACCATGGTCTAATCTTAACAAAAGATTCTGCCTCTACAACTCTCTTCCTACTAAACAAGACCGGTTTCTGTAAAGCCCACCTTCTGTTGGAGCTTGAAGGTGAGTCAGTCAACATGAGTCTAAAATGGGAGTTTCTCATCAAGCCACAGTCCCAGATATTTATATACAGAGCAACATTCATTTGTTATCTTGTTTCTGTCCACCTAATGCATGTAAGTCCAATATTCCCTCTGCTTCTGGTCTCCCCCAACTCCTGAGGGAAATGTCTGGCTCTTTAGCTGCTAAATGCTCTACTTTGTTCAGCCACACAGCAAGCTTTGCTAAGAAGGCACAATATCCTCCCCCATCTGGTCTCTCACTTTTACACTAACTGACTTTGGCCCTCAGCATTAACTTCACGCTGTTTTCAGGTTGAAGCAAGTTCACATTGACCTGGATGCCAGCCAGTCATTCACTCCCATACCATTTTGTCAGCGTTTAATGGCTCAGGGATCTTATCTGACATGACAGATTGTTTGGGTCGAGTGTGGCAAGTAAGCTATTAAAGCTTCACCACGTATGATTTATTGTTTGTATGTGTGTTAAGTATGCTTTGTGATAGACACATAAAGAGTGTATGTTGTGTTTTGAGAAAGGGTTGATAATTTCTTGGTTCAGTCCTGCTGTACTGCCGAATGACTGACATGTGAGTCAAGAGTGCCAATAGTTGCCAACAATCTGGTGAGCAGGAAATATCTGTCGTTCTGATTTGCAGACTTGATGGGGAATTTTGTAAAGTATAACAGACAAATACTCCACTAACACATTACAAGTCGTAGCAGGCTAAGCTGCGTGGTCTTTCATTGTTTTTCTCCCTTCCATCTTCATGCTGTGATGCATCTCAAGCATGCACTTGGAAATCCAGAGCCCAAGATGTATGTGCATGTTAGAAGTGTAAGTGTGTGTGTGTGTGTAGAGAGCAAGGTGCAAAGGATGGCAAACCTAAAAGTTAAAGTATCACAACTGTGTGTGGGCTTAGTTAAGATCAGATCAAATAGGGCAGGAAGTTCAGATGAGGAGAAAATAGAAGAAACAAGAGGCCACTGCTGAGTTTAAAAGAGATTCAGAACTGTGTTAATCTGATGAAACTGGTTCAGTCCTGAGGTTAATTCCAGTGTCTATCTGACCCGGCTTGACTAGCCTCATATTATGTCTTCAGAAAAACACAACAGAGATTTGGAGGGAATGTTATTTCTATGTCTGAATACAACAAGATTTTATAGTTTGTCCTTTGTGCAAACAAGACCGGTTACCTAACTGACAACATTTAGACATTTTTGGCTCAGTGGCCTGCGCCGACAATGAAATCCTGCACAAACTTGGTGCCAGACAGAAAATTGAGATGACACCTGTACTTGTCTACAAACAGTATTCACATTGTTCACGTGAATTAATGACCTGACATTTTTTTCTGATGGCTTTTTAAACCACTTTTGCTTGACGCAGAGTTAAGTTGTCTTTTACTTAAATTCATGGTGGATTATATTGATTTTTTTTTCATCATTCTATGGTGAAAGCAGTTTGAAGAAGATTCTCATCCAAAATCTGGCTGCAAACATCTTCACCACAGTAAGATGCCATTCTTTCATTGGATCTGAAGAGAAAAACTGGTTTTTGACATGTTCATCACTTTCTCTCTCTGTGAACAGATATAAAACGGCTTTTTCCCTGAGGGCTAAGTTGGCTGGCAACTGCCTGTCAATTTTAACTGACTCATTAATACTGATGACACTCGCCTGCCAAGGCCATATATCATTGGCAGGATTAACACTTGAACTGACGTTACACGTGTACATGGAGTTTAGCATGTGTGGGATATATGAAAGTGGGGCTTTAATTTCTCTTCTTTGAATAAGATGGACCATAAAGGTGTGCCCTTGGGTTGACCTTAAGGTGGGGCTCAACTGTTGTTCTAAAATTAGATGCTCCTGCCAAAAAACAAATGGTGAATTTGGCCTGGACATTGTCCTCATACAGCCAACAAAGTAGTAAATACCAGTTGTTAGTTCTGGTAAATGTAATCAAATTAAAAGTGGTGGCATTCATTTAACTCAAGATGGACACGAAAGGTGCTAGGTTAGAACAGCCCTTTGTGGACTTTCTGCCCACTAAAAGCCCAATCTACATATCTTCATGATCTGGGATTGCTTTTCTTTTGGTCAGTTCTGGAACAACATTGCATTCAAAATATCTGCCTTGACTAATGATACTGTACCTGTTTCTATCAGTGTTTTGATTTGAAGGATAACAAACTAAAACTCAAAAACGTGTTGTATTTGCTGGACTTACAGCTTCTAAAGAAACGATTGCAACACGTTGGAAACCCCCTTATGACTTGTCTATTTGTACATGGACCCTTTCCTTTTTGGATGTCATATGCAGTATATGAAGCTCTCCACAGCTCGCATAAATGGAGCGCCACAAAAAACTCTGGACCTTTGGCTCAACATCCCCACTTCTATCTGTGCATGTGTTTGGTTCCGTATGTCTTATGTCCGTCTCTCTGGCAATGTCTTTGTGTTTTTGTGTGTTTGTTTATGTCTATTTTTGTATGTCTTAGTGGTAAACTGCAGACTCCATTCCTACTGTTGTGTTTTTATTAGGTTTCCCCCCTCCCCGTCTTTCCTCTCTTTGTTTTTTTGGTCTTGAGACGCGTTCTTATGTCTAAGTGTATTGTTTGTTTTCTGTAATAAAAAATATTTGTTTACAAAAAATAAAGAAAGGTGCTAGGTTAGTGATACATACTGTACTGATGTGTTCAGGCTGCTGATGACCTAATGAAGATTTCCACTTAATTTGTACACCTTGCAGTGATGTCTTTTTCTCCTGTGTGTGTGGTTCAGTGATTAATGACCAGTTGAAGCAAATACCAGGTAATCCCTGACTTTACTGGTTGATGAGGACCAGCTGAGTGCACCACAGGCTACACAGTGTTGAAACACAGGTGTAAATGACAAAATGAATAGTGTTTGAATTTGCTGCTTCTGTTGGGTATTTTGCATGCTGGCTCATTGTCACTGAGAAACTTAAATCTACCGGAGCTATTGCTAACCCTATTGATAACACTTGTGCTTATCCTAAAGACAAGTCCCAATGTCTGCTGTGGGAAAAGTCTCATTGACAAGTGTGCTGCATTGGAAGGATTCATTTAGCTTCTTTTTTTTTTTTTAAGAACGTATTGGGTTGAATGTGCAGTACATTGTCAGAACTAAACTCTGAACAAAGTATGTTAACATTATATTTTAGGGGCCTGAGGGGGATTTTTTTCAAAGTCAAATCAACCCCATGCCCCAACCCCTAGGCTTCTCATGCACCCTGGACACCTTAACATTACACCCGTATGTGATTGTTAAGCATCTTACTATAAAAGTGTATTAACACCATGGTGATATAACCTCCTCCACTCTTCTGGCAAAGCTGCAGAGATTTACTCCCATTAAGCCAAAAGAGAATTAGTGAGGTCCAACACTGATGTTGGCTGATAAGGCCTGGCTTGCATTCAGGTTCATCCTAAGGGTGTTGGATGGGGTTGATGCCATGTCGAAACACAAAGGGAACTTCCTACAAACTATTGCCACAGAGTTGGAAGCACACTACTGTTTAAATAGTGTAACTTGCTGTACCATCACTTAGATCAAAGGGAGAGCCCAGACAGTCTACACTTTTGGCCACGTAATATATTCCAGCCTGGAGCGCGGGGTGACAGGACTTGTCATGAACTGAACATGTACAGTATGTGTAGTGAAGGACAGTGATATTTTTACTGTAATGAGTGTTACATGCTTCCCCACCCACCTCTAAAAAATATCTGTGTTTAGAGTTTTTTAAAGAGAATATTGCGACAAAGAATAGATAGTGAGGCACAATACATTGACTTCTGCTTCTATTGTGTATTAATAAACATGCCTTAACCTTTAGCCTAACCTGTGTTGCATTAACAGTGCTCACACTGTTACCTTCACACTCCTCTGCCACATCCAATTTAAAAGTAATTAGGGTGTATTGAAACCCTTTGCGGATTTAATTTCACCTACGTTTCAATTTAATTTGTGCTGCATATCTGAGATGTGAGTCAGATTTCAGGGCTGCCGGTGACCTTTCCAGGCTCGCCTTTGGACCCAGCGCTGTTGTCGGGGAGGATGTAGAATGTAGGAAGATTGGAGAATATCTGACAGCTCATCAGTCACGTCCACCAACCCGGCCAGATTGAGCCAGAGGAAGGCACTGAATCCCTACCACCCGCTGATTTCCCTGCAGGGATATATAACATGTTTACTGCTTTGTGTGTTGTGTGAGTCAGGTTTAATTTTCAGAATGTTTCTTTATTGTTTTCTGTCCTTTTTTCTTCCTGTTTCATACATTTACTAGCAGAATAACATGTACCCTTGAACCTTAAATCCTGACCTCGATATCACTGTTACAAGTTTCTGTGGCAAAATATCCAACTGCTGTTTCAGTGCTACAGGCCGACTGAACACTGTGGAGGAAGAGTGATTCACTCAGGATCCCTTTGGCTTTTCAAATTCCTGACAAACACATTTTGTATCAAAACTAAACTTTATAAGAAACTTTTAATAATGTCATGTGCCTACGGTTAAGTTCTAATAAATATCATAGTTGTTTATTTACTGCTTTTTTATCATAGTTTATTCTATTTCACTCACTGTAATTTTTTATTTGCCTGCTTTTATTGCTGAAATGATTTCCCTGTGTGAAAAAGGCTACTTTGTACCATTCTTTGAAATTATATACAATTTAAGATGTGTTTTAGGCCTATCTATATGCAAATCATCCTAAAAGACTTACATTCATTTCCTATTTAAATTACTTTACATGCATTCATACACAGATTTCTGACTGAAAACTAGTTTTTCATGCAAAGAATACCAATATATTGAGATTCAACCCCTATTCGATTTTATTCAAAGGGCAACTTTTCCTTATTTGCCATTTATTATCATTTTAATCCTTCATTTTGAGGATTGTGTGGAGAAATAATAAAACCACGGTGTACTTTGTCATTTTCAATTAATGAGAATAAATATGATCCATTTTTGGATGGGGATTCCCTGAAATCTCATTCGTATACGCCTTCCCAAGGACCTGCAGGTGACGCTGTTTAGCCCCTGGTCCACACACACACACTCACACACACACACACAAACGCACGCACACAAAGAGAGAGCGAGAGAGAGAGAGAGAGAGAGAGAGAGAGACAGATAGAGAGAGAGAGAACATCTACACTCTATCCCGCACACTCCCTTAAACACTCATTTCATTGTCCCAAAGCCTGGAAAGAGGGATTTACAGGACAGTTCTCCTCCTGTCTGAAACCTCATGTTAAACAACGGATTTAGCTGTTGTGTTGCCTTTAAACCGGCTGATTTCCATAATCCCGAACGGGTAGTCTGCGTTGGGGTCTACGCCGATTTTGACTGACCGACACCTGCACACTCTCTATCTCTCCTTTCCTCTCTTTTGTCTCTGACATCTCTGCAGCTCACAGCCAGCAGCGCTGGAGGAGGAGGAGCAGCGGGGTGTACCTGACACCTACAGCCGCGCGTCGCAGCTCTCTTCCCCCGCAGAAACACCCAGCAGGACTTGCTGGGTGCGTCCTTCTATCACCAGGTTGTGCAGTTTGAAAGGGGAACACTGATTCTACTGAAAACTCATACAATTTTTTTTTTATTGCAACCATACATTATAGACAGGGGTCTTCGAAGAACTCCTTCTTGATTTACTCGGACCAGTAATCTTTAGGATTTTGTGACTGACTGACTGTAAGAAAGAAAAGGACTACAATTCAGAAGATGCGTCCCCCGGTCTTTCTCTGTGTGTTGCTGTGTGTGTCTGCAGCGCCGGGCCCGGTGGCCGGGGCGGACCGGAGCTGCTCCGACCTGCGGCAGTTCTACACCGGGAAAGGGTTCACTCTGGTAGACGTACCTCAGACAGAGATCTCCGGTGAGTTCTGGGGAAATTTACATTAACCACAAAAACACACAACTTAATGCACTTTTCAGCACTTATTAGGTTAAATCTATTTTTATAATTATGATTAAAACATGAAATTGCTACATTGCTTGCTCTAATAGGCTGTAATAGGATGTAGCCTAATGATATCATGAGATCTCTCTGACGTTACCTTATTATGTGGGATTTATAATATCCTATAGCCTATATGATATACAGTGTGTCTGTCATATTGCATTAATGCCTTAAAACATAAATACTAAGATTATTTTTTCATCAGGATGAAATGCTTTGTGTATGCATTGTGATGCAACTACATTTTGTTTAGCCAAGTTTTAAGTTGAATTAACTTGTTTTAAAAGGCTGTGTGCTGATGATAGAAGTATACATCTCAGTTCATGCATTTTGTGCAATTCTCGAGCCTCTTTATACACTCCTATTTTCCATTTCCTTTACTGAGCAATGCACCCATCCGAACTGAGGTGTTTCCCAGTCTATAGACTCTCCTACACATCTCTAGTATAGTCCTTTCTGGGGCATTGTCTGCTGAAGGCAGAATTGCAGGTGGGTGTAAGCTATGTGTCTTGTGGCGGTATTATGGTCTATTCAAGGCATTTACTGTTTGATGTGGTTGTTTGTGCTGCAGGTGTTAACCGCTTTTAATATAAACTACTGAGAAGAATATAGATTTGCTTTTTGCTTGTGGCTGTAACTCCATGTTGTATAGCAGCATTGTGTTCTGGGGCATTTTTCATTGTCTGCTCTGCTTTGGACAGCAGGTGGTGTGTGTGTGTGTGTGTGTGTGTGTGTGTGTGTGTGTGTGTGTGTATGTGTGTGTGTGTGTGTGTGTGAGAGAGAGAGAGAGTAGATGCTGAAATGTGCTGTCAATTTGCATAACCTAATAATTTAGACTAGCCTGGGGCACTTTTCAATAACAAGAACAGCTCAGCAGGCACACAGCATTACCTGCTGGAACAAAGTCAGAGAGTTATTGTATTCTTTTGTTTCACCCTGGTACTCTCTTGTCAGTCCATCCAAACATTCAAGCAATATTGCATTTAATCAGCCAATTGACCAAACAGTTCAGCACTCAAACAGAAACAGTCAAACAGAAATCACACATCTAAGTCTCTGTACCTTGTCTCTCTGGTCGCCACTCTTCACACATACTGATTAAACTGTCCCTGCCTTGAGGAAAGTGGGAACTGTGGAAATTGAGTTGGTTTCACCTTTAAGGCAATCATCTGACTCTCTGTTTCACCCCGTATTTCATCTAAAGATGTCCAGAAGAGGAGGAAATGAAAGAGAGGTGAGATTGAGTTGTGCGTATGTGTGTTCAGTGTGTGTGATCTGAAGGTCATTTCATGTTGTGTCAATGAAAAATTCTTGAATGGGCGGGTGAGTTATTAATATTGGATGTGTGCGTTTGTGAGTGTGTGTGTGGGTGTGTGATTGAAATAGAGACCAACAAACAAGACATGGCTAAGCGAAAGACAGGTGGAGACAGAAACAGAAAAAAAGAGAGACAGACAGTGAGGTGGGTTGACAGAGACAGAGCAAGTGAGGGACTCAAGGTCTCTGCCGGACCCGGCACAACTCTCTTTCTCCCTTTCTATTAAAAACACATCTTTCATTGACTGATGAAAAACACAATAAGTTACTTGAACCTTGATCTGCTCTAGTTATTTGAGCGAGAGTTCTTCTTTCCAAGAACCCATTAAAACTGACAACCAGATAGGAACAGAAAGATGGCGACTGACAGCTGATTTCCCACAGAACAGGAGCGCTTCATTCTTTCTTATCGCAGAGACCCAAGGCTGGTAAATTTAGCGTTTTCCACTCAGGGAGAAACATTCCCCCGCACTCCTATGTCAGTGTCTCTCAGGAGAGTGTTAGTGTATCGACCAGGGAGAAAGTTCCTCATATTTTGCCTGGGGTGGTCATATTTGCACCTGGAAAGACCTAATTGGTTGTTGGGATGAATAAATTTGGACCTCATTCATATGGATGTTTTTTTTGCACCTTGACGGCCATTAGGATGAATATAAATTGTTTGGATGATACAGCTATACATTCATTGTTACGGTGTTTGCATTTTCAACCACCATGAGCTTTTTGTATTTCGTTTCTTTTTAGTTTAGTTCAAACTGACCTAGCTTATGAAAGGTCTTAAAACTGACGGACAGAGTAATGCTGGATAAATTTAAGAATATGTAGGGGATACGATAACGGGAATGTGTTTTTTTTTTAAATATAGGACTCTGTATTTAAAATTATCAGTACGTCTATTGACAAAATCACCACTAAACAAATTTATTGTTACTTAATATTAATGTCTATGAATGTGTGAATCTGTCCTTCTTGTTGCTATGTATTGATTGGACTGCTCCTAAGGGATCTTACCTCATTATAACGGTTATAATAGTTATAATAAAGTCAAATTGCTCACAAGCAGTTCATGATTAGCATTATCTGCAGAGCATGAGAGTGGGAGAGAAGTTTACTGACACCCCTGGGTGACAAATCCCTTAATATACAGGACACTCTTGGTTAGTGATGGGTAATGTAGGAAATGTTCTGATACCAATAATAACTAAAACAATACTTCAATGTGGTAGTTTGAGAAAAAAAAAACATAAAGTAAAAGAACATGACAAACATCTCACTACAGTGTTTGAAGACCAATTATTCAATGATAGCTTTTCAGACTTTACAGTTTCTACTGTAGTTTAGATTTTCTCTTGTGAACAAATTTTGTTCTGAAGTCAAACATTATTGATGTTTGATACCAAGTCCTTAACTCTCTTTTTGTACTTCTGGTGTCAGTCAGACATCTTTGTCTGTCATTAAAACAGCCCCACAAATGAGTGATACAATGTCAACACAAATGTGCATTGAAAATAGTAAAATTGTAGGCAGGAATGTTGTTATTGGGAGTGCATTTCTTCTTCTAATAAACAAACATTTAGATTTCCATGGGTGAATTCTGGCATCTGTAACTACTACTACTAACCTGATCAATCAGGAGAGACAAGTGAATGTTGAGATGAATGTTTATGATAAAAGATGATACGTGATATTTCAGTCTTTGTAGAAAGTATTTGGCGCTTAGACTCTAGAGGGAGATTTGTAATCGGTGAACATCGGCCATGAGCAGCAGCAAGATAAATCCCCCTCTGGAGTCCAAACACTGGTGATGGTCGTGATGGATGATGATTCTGATAAAGCTGATGGAGCTGATGGACATTAAGAATTTGCAAAGTCTGGCGGTGATGGGTACATTGAGGGGCACATTGCCATTTGCGATTTTTTTAACTGAAATGACAGCTGACAACAACAGAGAACATAAAGGATTTTAACAGCTCTGAACGTGCCACGTGCATAACAACAGCATGAATGTACTGTAGCAAGGAGAGAGTCATATTCAAACAGAGGCAGCAGCAAATTGATTGGCATATTGGAGGTGAGTTGCTGTCTGAGCTAGCATCTTGATAAATGAGGTCAGCTGATGTGACCAGCTGATTAGAGCAGCTGATAGGATAATGGACAGGCGTGGACAGGACAGCAAGGAATAATGATTGAGCGTATGTGTAATGAATAAATGCAGATGCTTGAGAAATAAAGAAGGCCTAAGCATGCAAAAGTAGTCTTCTTGACTGAACATACACTATAGATTCATGCAATTAGTTGTTGAATGGGGTAAAGTAATCAAAATTCTCAATCTGTCGCTTGTTTTTGCCAAAGCAACATATAAACTCAGCTTTGAAATTTGCAAGAATGCCTTCAAAAAAGGAAGTGTATAATCTGAATATGCAGTCAACTGCAAGCGAAAGAAAAGATGAAACACAATTCTATGCCAGGGGTACTGTATGTCAGATCTATAAGACTTGTATTTGTAAGTGGATATTATAACTCCAAAGTCCAAAAGCAGTGTGTAATTTGACAAGCATATGCTCTTAATTCCTGCAAAAAGTTCAAAAAAGAGCCTATTCTTCTCGCACCTGTTGTCCTATAGGTTTAACACCATGTGAATGGAAGTTGTCTTTCCTGCTGTCTTTGTCTGGCTTTGTGCCTGCAAGCACTTTTAGCTCACACACATTGTCCCTGGTTAACATAAAGACTAGCTCATCGTATAGTATGTGTGTGTGTGTGTGTGTGTGTGTGTGTGTGTGTGTGTGTGTGTGTGTGTGTGTGTGTGTATGTGTGTGTGTATGTGTGTGTGTGTGTGTGTGTGTGTGTCCGTCCATGTATGTGTGTTTAAAAGTCAGTGAAAGCCAATACCTTCTCCAGGGAAGACACTTAGTTTCATTCACACATGCATTGTCTGTGCAAGACAGCACACACCCATGTGATCTCATGACACTCAGAAACAGAGAGGGACTATACTTTGTATCTTGCATGCTTCATTTTCTGTATTGGGAGGTATTTATTTTGACACCTGTGTGTTATGTAAGCCACATGCTGAGTATTTGTCAAAATCTTGCTTGTTTGAAAGAACATAGAAAGGACGTGTGTTCGGATGACAAAGTTTAACATCATACACTGTGTTTTAGGTCAGATTACCTGCAGATTATGATACATTACAGGTTAAATTACAAGTCAATAACTCTTTATCAACGCTGAGTCAACTATAGGAGGCTCCATTCATTTACATTTACACAATGTCAATGCCCTTTCTTTAGATACACTTACCTTGGGCTGAGTAATAATTCAGTATTATCATTCTTTAGTCAGGTTTCCATCCAAATGAAGAGCACATTTTTCCAGAATTGTCTGTAAATTTGCAATAAAAATGCAAATTAACCTACATTTCCCTTGTTATGCAAATGTTATAGGAATGTTTCTTCTATCCAAATCAGAATACTCATGCACATTCACAGAACCTCAAAGTGTTGGAATTTGATTGCTTTTATATGGGATAAAGCATGCATAATCATGTAATAATCATATAATGTTTTTTTTTTTTACCATATCAGAACCGGTCTGCGTTTTGATCAAACGTTCCCCTGCCTAAGAGGGTTAGGAGAGCATTTCCTTACTATGTATTTTAAAGTTTACATTATGTATGAGAATACCACAAAACTACAAAGCCCAAGAAAAATGCATGCGTGAATTAAAGCCAGCATCAACAGATCACCTGCTGCAACAGTGTCTGTGAAACCCTTTGTGTGTGTGTGTGTGTGTGTGTGTGTGTGTGAGAGAGAGAGAGAGAGAGAGAGAGAGAGAAAGAGAGAGAAAGAGAGAGAGAGAAAATTGATATTGTCCGTTATCTGTCACACATCACATGCTCACTCAGGCGCTCACAGCACACGCCACCAAGTGGAACGCCGAATACCCAGTCTACAAACACACATGTACACACACACAAACAAACACACACACATAATCTCTCTATACTCTGATAACATTTGTGGTCTTATTCCTGCTTCCATCTCTGCATTGTTTTCCTAGACAGGATCAGATCTATGAATGCAGGGTTGCCTGTTTTTGTATGTGTGAGATAAAGGGGGTGTGGCAAGATCTGGATCTGTTAAAAGCAGAGCTGTGAATCTTTAATGATGTCTTATGCAGCAACATAAGAGAGAGGCACAAAGAGATAGAGGTGAGGAGGAGGAGAGCGTGTGAGGAGAGAAGAAAAAGAGGAAGGAGGGAAAAGGCTCTGTCCTGTCATGTCTTCCTTATTGACATTGGATGGATGTTGCTACCGCTGGCTTGATAGCCTACTGATTCTGGATCTTGTGTCGCAAAACTGACCATGTGCTAATTATCATTTCCACCAAACATCCATTTACCAATCATAGTGTATCTTGGCATCTTTACAAGCCAAAGAGGTGTGCATGTAGTAAACGCAAAACTAGACACTTAAAGTGTCTTGAGGATGCTTTTTTCTTCTTTTTTTGCGTATTGATTGCTGCTAATAGACTAACAAAGCGTTACTTCATAGGCAGAAGAGCACATGATTAACTAACAACATCGGTTTATGGGGTTACAGGGTAGGCCTATGTAAAAAGAAAAGAAAAAAAGCCCTGTTTGACTAGCACGTAGATCTACAATGTAGTAAGTCTTTATTGTATGGAAGCTGGTCCTGAATTTATTATTGTTTTGACATTAGCAGCTCTGAATGGTCTTTATTTATTGGATTTGGGGAAGTTTCCAGAATGTTGCATTTGGCAAAAACATTGGTAAGTTGTCGTTGGTTAGGCCTTTTCTTGTTATGTTAAAAGTGAAACCTCACTCTTTGAAAATAGTATAAACGCTAATGTTAAGCAGTCGAACATGGTATACTTTTGGCTGGCTGGCTAGCTAGCTAGCTAAGAGCTAATAGTGTGTTCCATTTGTACTCGGGACATGGATTTTCCGAGGTCAAAGTAGGAAACACGCCTCCTGACCTCAGAACTTGGACAACCTCGCAGTAGCCCAAGTTCAAAATCCAACACGGCTGCCCCCTGTATCAACAGTTCTGAAAGCTGTAGTGACATAAAGTTATAAGCACCTCAGTCTTATTTTTATCTCATTAAATCAGTCGTCACACAGGCATGCTCAACTTCTATCAGTGGACATGGATGTGTAAATGTAAATGGATGGCATTATTACTCTCGCCTTGAGAGACCTTTCATCACCGCGGTGCTGCAGAGGAGGGTCTGGCTAGTCCACACAGAAATCCGGGATGGGAGACAAACTTTCTTTGGCTTATTGGCCTTTCTTTAACCAGTCACAATCGTACCAAAGGAAGCCCAAGGGAACGGATATCCGGCTTAAATGACTGAAATCTGATGGAATTTCCATCCACCATAGAGCAATCCCGGAAATGGAACGTCAAGCATATAGACTTCTAGGAGTTTAGGGCTGTTAAGACAGACAGTTGAATGTCTAATGACTGAGCAATACTTGCCACCGTTATCACTGTAAATTGCATATGTGCCGTGCAAGAACGGGAAGCTTGATGACAGTAACTTAGGGCAGTCATGCAACTAGATTTCTTCCAATAAATTAATAATTAAAAGCGCAGGATAAAACTTACCAAAAAATAATTTTCATTGCAATAATCTTTTTTTAAAGTGTTGAAGCTTGTTGATATAATGCAGCCACATTAATTATGCACATTACATTCTATGTATGAACCCACAGCTATTATCCAGAATGAGTGTCGGTAAATAGATTAGATTCCTCCATAGCCAACCTATAATCAAGTAAAAGTGATAAATGCAAGGGTCATGCATCCCCATGGTGATCACGCATAATGGGAGTGGTAGGTGAGGGAAAAGAAAAAGAACCGAGGAGCAAAAGCACGAACCGTTCAATGCCTTGACATCAATCTTTGCACCTAAAATCAATGTGGTACAAACCAGCATCGTTTTTTGATAACCTCTATCTTTCTTTCCTCTGCTTCTCTCTCCCCGTCTCTAGTTCACACCCCTCCCTCTTGTTGTCTCTCCTCCCTTTTAATGTTCATTTCCTCCTTCTTATCAGCTGCTATTTTTACTTTTGTCCTACTCCCCGTCCCAGCCCTCCTCCTCCTCTTATCATTCTCCACCTCTATGGTAGTCGGGCGTCCATCTGTTTTCCTGATGAAAAGATGCGCTGTTGGTGGACTTGTTGGTTGCTCAGTTGCTTTATGAGTCAATGCTCGTCATACATACAGTACACTTCATGGGGGCCAATACACTGTGTGTGTGTGTTTGTATGTGTGTGTATGTGTGTGTGTGTGTTTGTGTGTGTGCGCGTGTGTGCGCGCATGCACAGTGTATGTATTCCTGGATTGAAGGGAAGGAAATGTATTGGTACCGTTGTATAACAGGCATTTAAATGGCGAAATGAACTGGTGCAGAACTGGTTATACTGGTTGCTTCTGAGCTGATTCTTCAGTTAAATTACAGTTTTTTTCAATCGCTAACAAGCGCTCACCCATACTTCAGATACTTTTTCTAAACTCTTAACACAGACT
>NC_048415.1:5440839-5444407 GCF_013103735.1 Etheostoma cragini
GCTAATTGTGTTTAGAGTTTTGAAAATGTGACAACTGGTTCGACAAACGCTTGTTAGCGACTGAAAAAAACTGTAACAGACTATGCTGAAAAATGTAATCAAATAGCATGCTCTTTCAATGAAACGAGTAGTTGATACATTGATTTTGTACTTAAAAACTACTTACAATTTCCAAAAAGAAATGAGTGAATATTGGCTATAACATTTTCTTTATATTTTTTTATAGTAAACTGGATCCTTTTGGGGGTTTGGGACTGCTGGTTGGAAAAAAACAAGCAATTTGAATAGTCTATGTCTGTGATTTTACTACTTTCGGATATTTTGTAGACCAAAGATTCAACAGAATCCTTTACGATGGAAATAAAAAACGGTTAATTCATTTTAAGCAAAGCATTAAAACAAGGTAGTATTGTCAGTTTTCCTGTGCATTATAATTGCTATTCATTATCTTCATCTCATTAAATAAATAATAATCTCAGATCAATTAAGTAATATAGTACAATACTAAAAAGTATGTATAGTAATTTGCCATGCTTTCACAAGCTTTCAGTTGTACTTAAATGTCAATATAATGCAATAATTTACCAGCCTCCAGAATCATTTTACAGCCTCCAAAATACCATAAACCTCTCTGAAACTGAACATTATGGCCTTTATGATAGTAGGATTTATTGCAGCAACTTAGGGCTGTATATAGTATAAATGTGTGGAAAGTTATGTTTTATAAATAAGCTTCCAGATCAACAAAGCAAAAAGTCAACTACTATAGAGTTGATAACTTAATAACATCAGATGAGCATCAATGCTTAGATTTTTTTCATAGAATCATCAAACTGCTGCTACTGTACAAAGTTAATTGAAAGTGAACTAATTAGGACTGAGACTTCTGATGGGCTGCGTGAAATCAATGAAGTGACATGTCATTTGTAAAGTAAAAACATGAAAATTACCAAAACATATAATGTTATCAGATGATAATTTGCAGCCAGAAATATGTCACTTTCATATTAAACATGGTGGGTTGAATGAGACTGTTTGTTCAATGTACTGTAGAGTCAACAGGGAACACATTACTACATATAATTACATAGTTTGTAAGTATTTTCCTCAAACCCCAGCAGGGATTTTATCCGTTTTATACAGTAGCTTGAACAGCCTCTGTAGAAGAAAATATGAAGCATCTCAGTTATTTTGTAGAATAGAGGTTGTTTGTGTCCTACCTGAGGGTTTACGACCACACATGCACGCACACCCAGAGCACTGATAGTATCACCGACCGGTAGAGAGCATTATCACAGGCAGATCTTGACAGTGGGGGTTGTGGCAGTACCTGTCAAGGCTCTACAATGTAAAACAAACAGACTTGGCACCAGTTTCCAATAGCAACAGAGGGCAGGGATTCTCTTTGACACATTATATGTTAGTGGAGTGAATAGATGATTGATTTTAATGTTGAGGAGTGTATTTAAAAGACCAGATTAATAAGGAATCATGCTGTAGCTTTCACCTGAATGTTAGCTGACTGTTAGCTCTTTTGCTGCTTATCACTTCCCCTGGGATATCATGAGAGATGTATTAAGTAAATAGAGGAAGTGAGACTAAATGCTGAATCTGAAGAAAGAATCCATGTGTGTTTTGAGTGTTTTCATGTTTTATGTGTGTCTGTGCGTGCATGGGTGGCTCAAATAGAGGCCTATAATTAGACTTGTTTCTGTGAAAATCCAAACTCCATGCTGTGTTTGTCTTTCTATGAGCCTAACTGTGCTGCATAAAGGCTAAATCTCCCTTATACCTTTTATTATTGTAACCTCCTGAGTGTCAACTCACAAGCTATTGCATGTTATTTTTTAGTGTTATTTTTATGGCATTTCTACTTTATTAGATAGTTTGCGATCGGTAGTGACAGAGGTTTATTTGATAGAGGTGGCAAACTGCACAAAATCAGCTCCTTGGCTCATAAAATTTTGAAGACACACTGTGCGATATATCGTGACGATACACCAGGGTCTCCGCAGGAGTTTTTCAAATGTACCAGAGTTTGTGCTTCAGCTCCAGCACAGTACTTACAAAGCCTTGCCCAAAGGTACCATGGGAGACATAATAATGAATTTCTGTGAATAGACTACCAGGCAGAAGAAGTGTGCACTGAACAGCTGCTTTCCATTTTCCTAACTTTGTCAGGGATTGTGATTGCAAAATATGTGTAGTCATGTCATACAGCAGTAAAACAATCATTGACTGTCAGCTGAACATTCAAAACCTTCCATTGCTTCAAGAAAACCCAATTTTTATAAGTTCATGCTACTATTCTATATCTTTGAATCACTTTAGTGATGTTTTTGTATATCCAACGTTATTTTGTCTCGCCAAAAGTTGTTTGGTTTCCAAAGCTCCATCCTAGACATGAATAAAAAAAGGATGTTTCACTGCACAATGTTACAAGGTTATCTTATTTGTGTTAGATGAATAAGTAAAGGAAACTAGATACACAACTTTATCAATGCAGGAAGTAGCCTGCCCAAGATATTCTGTAGCGAATAGTAAGAGCGTGGAGGTGGTGGATTAGTGGTGGATTAGCATGTAGCACATAAGATTGGAATACAGAAGAAACTAGAGTTAGGGTCCTGTTTCAGAACTTCAAAACAGTTTATTGCCGAAAATGTTGATCTTTCCATAAGCTTAGCCAGAGAGTTGCCATGTACAGACAATGCGGAAAGCAAGAATTTTACAAGTGTAGGCATATTTCTTTTAAAAAAAAGTATAATCGTATCCCATTCTTTTCTGTGTAGGATCACATCTAGCAGCATCATACCCCAAATTAGGAAAGTAAGCTGAGTGGCCACTTATCTTGAATCTTTCCTTGTGACATTGCACCAAGTGGCAGCTCATTTTAGGTTGTTTGAAAGATGTGTTTTCCTTGCAGTAAAAAAATGGCACGTAGCAACAAGTACTTGTAATCAACACTTTTATATTGTTTCTAACTGCTTAAATTATTTGGTTCAGTTCTTGTTTACATTTCATTTACTTGTAATCAGCACTTTAATGTCATTTCTAACTGCATCAATTCCCTTGTTCAGCTCTTTACAACCACATGAGAGCTACAGCATAGCAATATTGTTTCTCATGAACAGCAGCTAGTTTCACTTTGTACATTTCAAACCCAGTGTGTGTGTGTGTGTGTGTGTGTGTGTGTGTGTTTGTGTGTGTTTGTACAGAATTACATCATGCAACTCAGTAATCAGTTTCAAATATGTGCACAGAATGTTATTATTTCTTTAGTCAAACTTCAGAACACATTCTTCAGATCCTTTCTGTCCAGCTCCTTCAATTCTTCAGTCTGCTTCTGATGTTTCCCCAATTACCCCTTTCCCCCTCTTGACACTCATTCACATTCACATGCTCCCACTTCTTGTTCACGACCTTCCCATCACCACCACACTGTGTTTTTGGCTTAGAGACCAATGTCTAATCTCCAGTTAATCCTGGCCTGTTAATCTATGTGTTAACGGGTTACAGCTAATGCAGTGACTTTGCCATGGGGGGAATAGCACTCTCTCTCTCTCTCTCT
>NC_048415.1:5444417-5456835 GCF_013103735.1 Etheostoma cragini
TCTCTCTCTCTCTCTCTCTCACACACTCTCTCTCTCTGAGTTGGTCCTTATTTGCTTCTGTCTGTTTGACCCTTAGTATGTTAACGTTTGCAGAAAATGTCATTATTTCTGACTTAAGTCTTCTTTTCATTTGTCACAGGGAGACACAATCTCCTGTTTACGTTCAACTGTAAATAAGGGATAATCCCAGCAGTCAAAGATAGCTCACTTGATCTTTGCCTTTAACTAAATTATCCGTGTCCTTGCACAAACGTGCACCGTCAGACATAGAATCTCTGCAGCATGCCTCACACCAGTTGGCACTTTTAAAGACCCAGTGAAGGGGAGTAAAAGTAGTAGTTAGTTTAAGAGCCTTTAACTACACCCAGAAATGACATAGAATTATGGTGTTATACGGTGAAGTTGGTGCCATGTGAACACATACACATGCCCACACACACACACACACACACACACACACACACACACACACACATACACACACACACACACACACATACACACACACACACACACACACACACACACACATACACACACACTTGATGGGCAGCAGAAAGGGCTGGACTGTGCAGTGGTGTGGTATTTTTAGTTCAGTAATAGTATAAAATAAGGAAAGGTTTGCCCCACAAAAACTGTTACACTACACCTCCCTCTCCTGCTCTCTCTGTTTGTATTTTTTTAACTCACATTCTCTAATTTCTTACCCTTTCATTTCAAGTCTGGTCTCAATTACATTTCCATTCCTTGGAGATGCATGTTTGTTTTTTGTCATTAAACATGCCTGTATTGGGGGACCAATAAATACAATATTTCATCTGTCGACTGTGGTTAATGTGTTATTTAAAGAATGAGAAAGAGGGGAATGTTATCATTATTAGCATTTTGATGTTAGCATTTCGCTCAAACACCACTGTTTTTTTGGACAATTTTGGTTGGCTGACATAGAAACTTCTTGAAAATGGGTGAAATTTTAGGATTTAATGATAATAATGGCCGTCATATGACAACTAAAAAACTGAACAGCCCCCTTTGTAGGTAAACTGTAAGTTGGTGTATTCATCTCACTTAGTATGAAAAAAATGTTAGTTAATGATCACATGAGACAAAACAAAGCAGCAAACACTCACACTATAGACACAGATATCAGGGGATGTTTGTTCAGAGAGAGATTAGTCATCCTTAAAATATCGACTAATCATTTCACCTTGACATTGAGTAAAGTTTGCAGTTACAAGATACTTTTGCAGCATTCGCAGTACACATGCAAATATTAACATAAGCTGCAAGATAAGCAGCCTCATTGATCTGCATGTTGACCAGAGACTTGAATAGCTATGCTTGCTGTGGAGAAATTGTGATGAACTGTCACAAAACTGCACTGGAGGTCATTTTTTAGTGATGAGGAAGAAGCATGTTCAATGAAGTGTCAATCAATTATGCAGTCATTTGTGAGAAACTGTGAATATATCAGCAAAAAAGAGGAGTCTTAGTCTTACTCTTCATCTTTCAGTCACAAAATCACTGAAAACGTATGTAAGCTAGATATTTATCACACACTTACAGGAGTAGATTACAGCTCTGTAATTTACTTCATTTCCCTGTTTTTGTCTCTCTGCTTCTTCTTCAGTCTCCACTGATAATCTTTCACTCCTCTCTCCCGCCTCTCCCTCTCCCTCTCCTTTCATTTCTATTTTATTGCCTTTTCATCCCTCCATCTTTCTCCTCTTTCATCATTAGCGCTCTGTGGTTCTCTCCTCCTCTCCCCCCTCACTTTTCAGTGGATAGTAAAAAGGTAAAAGTGTACTTTGGGAGGAAGGCTATGTGGAACGTTAAATCACATACAGGTGCCCTTAACAGAGTGTGAGATGGAAACACACACACACGCACACAGTTGCACCGTCAGACCCTCATTTAGGTAGCAGTTATTTGCCGCTGTAAGTGACAGGGTTATTGCAAGACGCTCATTAAGAAAGGGAAGCAGCAAATAAACGTCTGACTGAAGGGAATAAATTCAAACCAGTGCGCCACTTTTACTCCTCAGCAATAAGCCGCTTTGATGTGGTCTGTGATGGCAGAGCTGGGGCAGACTCAGGGCATGTGTGTGTGTGTGTGTGTGTGTGTGTGTGTGTGTGTGTGTGTGTGTGTGTGTCAGAGTGGTAGTTACATCTTTTACCACAGATTTTACATTTTCTTTTAAATGTGAGCACAGTATAACCTAAGATTGTTGCTCTGCATGTATCACATATTGTACATGTGTACTGTACTGTGTGGATGTGCCTGTCCTAACAACTTCAAGGGTCAGAGGTCAGATCAGTTGCTTTGTGACAGACTGTTACCGCGGTAACAAGGTGCAAGGACACTTCCTATGAGAAACTTTCATCTCAGCGGGAGAGAGGAAGGAAGGAAGAAAGCGAAGGGGTATTGGGTGGATGAAAGGAATGAGGTAGGGACATTATAGGGAGTGGTGGGATGGAATAAGAAGCGATAGAAACTGATTTGAGGAGAAAAATTCAAAGAAAGGCTAAATGGACCACAGAGTGAGAAGATATTTAAGTAAAAGATGTGGTCACGTGATCTGCCTCTAAGTCTGTCTTGTTAATTCCAACAAATGGGATGTTGAATGATATCAAAAATTAATGACTTCAATGATAATTGTGACCAATAATGTATTTCAGACTTAAACACTTATTCTATCATAAGGAAACAATGTTATTTTATATTTTATTGTTTTCAGCCAGCTTGCGGTGTGGCTCTATGGAGAGAAATGTAGGTCTGATGGTTGAGTCATCCCATTGGTCTAGACATCTCTCGAAAACAATTAAATTAATTGCCATGGACTTTTGTTCAGTCCTGATCACCACAGAAGGAATCCCGCCGACTTTGGCGATCCCTTGAATCTTCGTCTAATGCACCAGTGGGAGGTTGACATTTTTGGTTTTGAGTGAAATGTCAACAGGTATTTGACTGAATTTGGTGCATATGTCCAAATAACCCTTCCTGGATAAATTCTAATAACTTTGTGATTCGCGGCCTTTTTCATCAGTGAGTGTTCCAGGCTGAAATTATACCAGCAAAATATTAGCATGGTAGGATGTATCAGCCTCAGCCTTTTTTTCTATCAATGTTTTTGGATTATTTAGACAAACAAACCAGGGAGCCAACATATTGTAGCCAACATCACTCAAACGGATTAATAAGACATCGATTTGGCTAATGTGGAGACTGACTGACTCACTGCCTGTGTTTCTTCCTGACCTTTTGGTGGACTGACTTTTGTTTAGCGATGTAGCAGCGTTTCCAATTCTCTGCAATTACCTTTAATTTATGATATAAATGATGAAAGTGTGACTGATGTTGTGATAAACTGGAATTATTTAGAGCAATTATTTCATTTTATGGACAAGAGTAATGCTCCAACCTACAGGAGAGCTGTTTGTCAAACTCTAATTCTATTCCTTTGTCAGCAGCTGAAACAGGTTGAGCAATGGTCTAACATCTGGAAACTAGTCATTTGAGAGACTTCAGTTATGCTTTACAGTGTGCTGATTCAGGGTCAGTGCGTACTGTTCCACCTATGTGGAAGATTAGTCTGCAGTGTTGGTGCAGGTTATATGTGTGATGAAGCACTTTTGTGGCTGAGAGTGTAATTGGATTTCCACGTCTCATTTAACTTGCTAGATGCCTCAACAAACCTAGATATTGGAAACATTGCTTGAGTTTCTCAGATAAAACTAAATCAATCTTGAAATTTTCCTGGTACCAAAAATACTTTAAGTTCTAAGCAGAGTTTTGCCATTTAGATACTTAGTTATGATTAAAGTTACAATAGCAAAATCAAGCTGTTCTGGAGTCAGGTCTGGATTCAAAATACCAGGGGATGAGTGAGGATAGTAACTTCTTTTAGTAGCAGTGTTCTACAGTTTCTAAAACACCAAAAATATGTGTTAATAGTTTTATAGCACCCATTAGTGAAAACGGTGGTGTTTGTGTGTGTGTGTTTGTGTGTGAATGTGACTATGTGAGTGTGTGTGTGTGTGTGTGTGTGTGTGTGTGTGTGTGTGTGTGTGTGTGTGTGTGTGTGTGTGTGTGTGTGTGTGTGTGTGCGTGTGTGTGTGTGTGTGTGTATGTGTGTGTGTGTGTGTGTTATAAAGATCAGAGATTGTCTTGTGTGCACATTCCTTCTAGCATAACCTACAGCCTCAGGGAATTATGTCTGTGTAAGTGACATTAAATGTCTCCCTATCTGTGTATGTGTTTGTGTGTGTGTGTTTGTGATCTGTGTGTGTGTGTGTGTGTGTGTGTGTGTGTGTGTGTGTTTGTGTGTGTGTGTGTGTGTGTATGTGTGTGTGTGATCTGTACATGCATGTGTAGATGGATAAAAGCTTATATTATGAATCTGACTTGATCTTCTTAATTGTATGTCTGGTGACCCTGATCCACCTTATCAAGGCCACAAGGGGAGGGGTGTGTGTGTGTGTGTGTGTGTGTGTGTGCGTGCGGGTAAGTAAAAGCTCCCATACAATGATGAAAATGTGCCCTTTTGTATTTAGTAGTAACAATCTTACCCTGTAAAGATGTATTTTTTTGTTGTGTATACATAGTGGTTTATGATTGAATTAGGAGATAAACTGACTGAACTTAACCACTGTAAGGTGTTGACAATTAAAACCAAAAACCGCAAGTTATTAAAGTAATTCAAAAAGCAGCAACAAGGTATGCTGATGTAAGTATGAAGCAAAAAAAGCCTAATGGGAAGTAAAGTGAAACATGAAGTGTTATGATTGCTATTTTTACCTGCAATTAATATACCTACACTGTACCTAATCATGTTTGATGTCTCTTAAAGGTCCTATTGCATGAAAATGTCACTTTATAAGTTTTTTAGCCCTGGGTATCCTGCTCTGCCTTTGAGAAAATGAAAGCTCAGATGGGCTGATCTGAAATCTGGCCCCTTATGAGGTCATAGTGGCAATGTTACCTCCGCTTTCTCTGTTTTGCCCACCCAGAGAATTTGGCACCCCCATGATAGAGAGACATCATGGCTTTCAAATGAGCAAAGCGGCAGTTGGTCAATGCCCCCCCGCAGCCTCCGCAGAAATGGCCCATACCAAGGAAAGCTCATTGTGGGACTGGCTCTAGTGGCTGTAATTCTGCACCAAGGCTGAATTTTGGAAATGAGACTTCAGATACAGTATATGGGGACTACTAAGGTCTATATCAAAGGCATCCAAAGAGCACTATGCCATGGGACCTTTAAGGTATAGTTGTAACTATACTAAACAAAGATTAGGTCAGTTTATTGCAATCTAAAACAATCCACTTAAGCTCAGTCACAAGAGTTCTATCTATCTCACGTTCTCTTAGAAATTGTTTGATAGTTCTGCAAACAGTCCAGTCAATAATGAATGCCTGGTCAAATCATCTAGTCATGTCATGTAGCATAGATAAACAACTTGTAGAGCAAAAATCTTCCCATGACCATTATAAAACATTCATTTTACCAGAGGGTAAATACAAATGATCAGATTATGTAACTAGAAGCCAAACCACTAACTATTCCTGTGTCTCACATACAAGCCGGCAACATGGCACCATAACACTAACAAAAAAAAAAAAAATGATTGATTATGAGTGTCAAACAAAGGTAGGGTGGAAACAGACAGCTGTTTTTTTAACAATTTAATTTAAAATTAATTGCTGTATCAACAATGTTCTTTCTTTGATTAAATGTAGGTGTTGCCAAGCCTATATTTGACTTGGCAGGTTGAGAGCTTGGCTGGATGTGAGTGTGATTTGAGTTTCAATTTATTTCTGTGTAAGTTACAAATGTCTGAGCGGAGTTTGGGATTATAGATGTTTCTTAGCAACAACATGCAGAAAGCACATCTCCTCAGAAGTGTATGTTCACTGTGCGGTTTAGATTCAACAGCTTTTTGCAGCCTGGCTGGATAGCTTCTTGTCCGCCTGCAGTGCGATGCAGGGTACCTGTTCGCCTGCTGCTTGTTGACTCACTTGTCGAGACGGGCTCAGGTATGTTGGTCCTGCCACAAGGAATGCAGCGATTTAAAAGGGAGACAGAGCAGGAGGGTGTGACAGAAAGAAGAAAGTGAGAGCCAGATGCTTTTGATGGAAAAAGGAAATGAATGGTTATTCAATGTTGTCTTGATGTGGTCTCCATGGCGACCTGTGTAAGCCATTAAATGTCTGCAGGAACAACCAAAAACAAGTTTCGAATTAAATGGATTCATCAAAGATTAAGTGCAAAATACCCTGCAGCAGAACAAGGTTCCGCTGTTTCTGCAATGCAACATTTAGTCCAGAAGGGCTGTGGGAAACTTTGATCTTGAATTTGGCCCAATATCATTAAATTAACTTTTATACCCATAAATATTACATCAGAAGTTTCCACATAATCAATGCTAAAGATTTAGGATTCATGCCAGTCTAACGAGGTAAAAAAAAAAAAAAAACGATTCTTCAAATAATAAGCATGGTAATCCGAGTTTAAATGGATTTTTCCTTGACTACATCCTTGACTCAGATTTTATAGAAAGCAGATTGAGGCCATAAGGTTGTCGGTTTGAGTCCCTGAGCTGATGGTAAAATGTAAGAGGAGGCCAAAAATAGAAGGCTGTGGACAAACTAATTGAGCACTCCGAGTTGATTGTAATGATGATTATAATAATAATATAAAGCACAATTTTACTTGATAAGAGCCCAGCTGACCTTTGCATTCATACATGTATGAAATGTGAGTGGGCAACGGTTAGACGAGAGGTTTTTAAGTTAGATTAGTTATTTACTGTTGTTACTGTTACTCTTCTGTAGCTGCGGAGTCTCGAGCTGTCGTCATTGTTTACAGAGCTGGAGGAAAGGCTTTTCTGCTGATCAGGTCCCCTCTAGGAAGCAATAAACATCTTTATACCTCCGCTGCAGATGGTTAACCACCACTGAACCGAAGAGATATCTTATACTCCATCTTTAACTTCTTTTAGCCAACAACTTTGGATTTTGCACACATGTACCTAAGAAGAAGCCCATCTGAACTGTGGATCACTAGTATCTTGTATGTAGCCCCTAAATCAAGCATGCAGTGACAATGACAGGTATGTTTCTTTATGCACTGCCCCTACCATTTGCCATTTGCCTATGCCTTTTTTCTTTCTTCTGCACTTCAACTTGTCATTTGAAACTGTAAAGTTAAAAATAAAAGCCCAAGTTAAAAAAAAATAGACGCACACTATCACACTTCTTGGTGTTAGCCCAGAGGGAGTTTCCAGTATCAGATCGCTGCCGGGCAGAAAGTAACATTGTCTTTATAACTCTGTGTGTTTCTGTGCTCTTGTAATTCTACTGTATCTTAAACAATTTCCGTTTTAGAACTCGAGCGAAAGAACAGTTGTTATTTCTGGTAAATCATTTCTTCGAAGCCCTCTTAGAAGGTTAAAACTGCCTGCCACAGTTCCTGTTTATCACTAAGTACAACACCAAAAATGCCTTCCAAAAGAAACTGTTGAAAATCTCATTAACCACATGTGAAGGAATCATCGCATCTGCCCACCTCTGTATGATAATAAGCTTTTCATTCTGCCTCTCCTTTCCTCTCTTCTCTTCTCCTCTTGTCTCCTCCTCCTCCTACGTATAATCAGTGAGAACAGCCTGAAATAAATAACTACTAATAGCGTTGTAGGAAGCGAACTGCTGAGGGTGCTTTCACACCTGAGACCTGTTTGGTTTGTTCTAAATGACCCATGGCGTATTTTGGTTGGTTTGGTTTGATTTGGGTCATTTGAACTCTGGTGTGAACCAAACACCAAATTCTGGTCTGGGAAACAGAACACTTTAAAGAGTTCACCCGCGGTAATTTCTAATCTTCTGTCCTTCTTTCCCACCAGTTGCATTTTACCATTTAGACTTCTCACACACATTTCTTTGTAATAGAAGATACATAATTATCACAGAAGAACAGAAATACTCCAGCCTGCCTTTCAGGCTAGTGGCTTTCACAATAAGCTTTCTTGTATTTCAGTTTCAAACCAACCTAGACATTGTTACTAACGTCATCATGGATATGAGAGACATCTTGTGTTTCTTCAGGGTGATCTTTTTTCCTCTCTTTGTCTATTTGCATCATTATCATATCTGCTTCATAGTCTCTCAGGAATAAAATAAACCTACACATAATGCAAGTAATATATGTACTGTGTTTGAAATAAACACCCCTGAGTTGTGCATAACTTGATTTCCTCCAACAATAACCAGCAGTTAGTTGGACCTCCTGGTCTTTTTAACTTCTGTAATGCATCTGTCTGCATGTATTAGCATGTGTGCAAGCTTGCTTTTCAAACATGAGTTTGTGTCTCACCGCTGTGCAAAGTTCTGTCTTTTTCAAGTAAATTAAGGTTTTATAGCAGGATGCCAGCTGCTTCCATTACCCAGCAGCCCAGGAATGCAGTAAAGCATATGTGTCTGCGGTAACCGCCCTGCGTAGTCTAGGTTGGTAAGCAAACCAACAACTAAATGCTAACATTAGCTGCAGCACATGAGTGCGCAAAGATGCTGTCTGTGGTCTCTGACACACATGTGTAACACTGATGGTGTGGTTTTGAACACCAGCAGAGGAATCGTCGAAGCGCTCCAAGATGTTTTCACAGAGGTGACCTGATCAAAGAAAACAACATTGATTAATACCTTAAATCTCAGCTGTGTCCCAACTCTCATCTTCTCTCTTCCTTAGCTTAGAATGCTCCATTTAGGGCAGAATGTGTCAGTCATATTGATTTAAGGCAAGCTGAAATTTGAAATATAATCTATAATCATACTGTGGCTGTTCATCACACCCTTTTTTTGACATATTGACGTTTTCCACGGCAGCAGTTGACTAAAATTTGAAGGCTGGTTTTATATTGTAGAGGCTGAATTACGAACCAGCCCTTGGTATAAATACAAACCGTTCTGTCTGCTGTAAAACTTTAATTTCCCATTTTTTGGGATTAGGCCTGCTCGATAAATCGTTACAAAATTGTAATCTTGAAATACCTTTGTTCGCGATTTAATTTTTACATTACTTCAGTTCTCATTTCATTTTATTAGCCAACTGGATCACAAAAGTTGCTACTTTCTTCTGTCTTATGCCAAAAAAATCTGTTTGGTACTGCCAATTTGTTTTGCAGTGTCATGCTTCATGTGTGCAATAAACATTACACTTTGTGGCAGAGAATCATGATCAATTATCAATCATCAATTCTAAGCAAAGAAATTGTCATTCATATTTTTCCCCAAATCGTGAAGGCCTAATTGGGATTACAAATCTATTCACAAAATACTTCAACTTAGTCTTGCAAAGCTAATTATGGAAGGTGCCCTGCCACACAGATTTCATCACTATGTCTGTTCTATCATGGACTCTGTAACATTATTTGCGGAAAAATTGCCTTGGTTACCTTGTTTCAAGCCATTCTTGTGTTGTATAGAAAGCCTGCAGGAAGACTCAGCTCAATTTGTGCCAGTTCTTATTCATATTCAATAAACTAAGCTGCTTGACTCTGATTGGATACCAGCTATCCAATGAGAGCCAGGCTATCAGTATCCTTCACCCTGCGCAACTGGGAGAATTCATGAATAGTAATGAGCTCAGACTGACCAGCTGTTTTAACTGGTCTGATTTCTCCACTTATTTCTTTTCAGTGGCTAGAGTTGACAGAGGAGGTAGTAGTTAATTTTCAAATTCACAACATAACACAAGCACGTATGGACCTAACATATTTCAAAAAGATAAAAATGGTTTAGTGTGGCAGGGCACCTTTAAGTAATTACATCCAAAATGGTCTCAAACTTTGAAGATGAACTACAAGATGACTCTGGGGTGTGCACAGTGTTCCCTCATTTGCTACCTGTTTTTATCCGCCAAGTTAAAGTCATTAACAATGTACAAAAATACATTCTTGGATTCTGTAAATTGATTTGAAGAAAAAAAAAGATAAAACTTGTGAATTGATATTTTCCTCCACCTATACAAATCATAATAACAAATAAACACAAAAAGGTGGAGGTGATGCAGTACTTCTCTCTGTAAACTAGATTGACAGGATTGTGGTAGTTGTGTGAAAATTCACAGCTAACATGTGATGACGCCGTTTTACACACTCTCACACACACTCACACACACACACACACACACACACACACACACACACACACACACACACACACACACACACACACACACACACACACACACAGAGTCTGTTAAGAGACTGATGCTGCAGACTGCTTATACTGTCTGGTGCACTGCGTCCCCCATGGGAGTATCCCAGTAAGGGTAGGACATTTTCTGGCCTCCTATTGTACATTTTCATATTTTCAAGATGCAGGTTCAGGTTGGTTGTGTCATGACCAGTTGCACTTCTGGCCATACAAACATTTTTTCCTGTGCTGACACAACATCAGTCATAAGAAGGTTGAATAAGTTACTCAGCCTTTATTTTGATATTTTGAAATAAGAGAGGGGCAGTGGTTCAATTTAACAAGTACATTTAGTTTACTCAAGTACTGCACTGTACATATTTTAGGTACTTCCACTGAACATGACCATATAGATTGTACGCCACTTTATACTTCATTGTGCTTTTTTGTCCACCACAGGTACATTTATTTTAGCAACTGTAGTAGTGACATTTCCGATTAACACATCAAATGTATGACTGAAAAACAAACTTGGTTGCTATATTTAAATCAAGTGTACTGTATTTACTGTACAGAGTGCTTTTGTGGTTGGTAACTATTTTAAAAGGATTCCAATGAATTATTAATGCAGTGGTGTGAGAGGCACTCAAATCATGTACTCTCTAATATAACAGTAAAATTAAGTATGCACTAGCAAAACAATACACACTAGTATCCAAATACTCAATATTAAATACTAGTTTCTTTAAAAGTATTTCATTATTTTCGTTTAGTAATATAGAAGCAGAATGTTGTCTGATTACTTCTTTACAACTCCTGTAATGTGTCATTGTCTAAATATACTAAGAAACATGTTTCTGCTACACACAATAAGTACATTTTTTTAATACTTTTTGTCTTATCTTCAGTTTTTGTTAAATTACTTTTTAATAAGACAACAACTGGTCAACTTGAAACCAAAAAGGTTGCAGGATCTACCGCTCTAAATCCTTAAATCTGTTAACCTTATACCCTTTTTAAAACTATAAACCTTTGATTTCTAACTGACTAGGGCTAAACTAAAAGAGTTATTCATACTATAGTAGATTTTTATCTGAATATTTCCATAAAAATGTTGGAAGAATTTCTGTAGGAAATTTCCCACTAAAATAAGCATGTACAGTTAAGTTCACCAGGTGACACTCTGTTCCTACAGCTCTGCTTCTATATTGAGAATTTTTATTTTTAATCACATGCTATAAGCACAGCAGTGCTTTGATGTTAAGACTGATGTGAGCAAGATGCTAGCATGTGGATGTTTGGCATGTTTCCTGACTTAGCTGAGAATATTAGTATGCTGACATTTGCTAATGAGTACTAAACAAAACGTACAGCTGAAGCTGATGGAAATGCCATTAGTTTTGAAGGTATTATAGTCATGTACCAATGATTGGACACCCTTAAATTGATGACCTGATGATAAGGCGTTAGATCAAAGCATCATGGAATAATTGATATACAATTCATCCTGAAAAGGACATGAATGACTGTTAAAAAAAAAAAACATGCCAATCAACGCAAACAGTTTTGAGATACGTCAGTCCAAAATAAACCAGAAAGACCAAAATGGTGGAATGATCAGTTGCCATGTATACACAGAGCCATAGAGCCATCCCAAAGTGTTGATAATAAAAACTATACACCTGCATCATCAATCACTTTGTCTTTAACTTCATATTTTTAAACCTGGTGTTGATTTGGTGGTACAAATACATGTAAAAGAGCTGACATATGCAATGAATAAAGTATTTAAAATAGTTTTTTTTTTTTAACTATTAACTTAGTTAACTTTGTCTTTGTGTTTTTCCCATCTTGCCAGGTGAGCATTTGAGGATGTGTCCCCAGAGTCCAACTTGTTGTACCAGCACCATGGAGGAGAACCTGGGAGGTCTGAGCGCTCGAGAGACCGAGGGACTGATCAGAGAAGCCGGCAGGTCGCTGCAGTCTGCCTTCAACGCTCTCCACAGGAGCTTCGACAGTAAGTAGGGTGTTTGTTCAGTATGTGTGTGTGTTTGCAGGATTGATGCTCATTACTGGCTCCATAGCAAAGCTTCAGGAGTGGGCACATAGGAGTATGACATTAGTATTTTGTGGAATTTGTGTTCGGTACAAAGCTCTGACTGTGCTCCGCACTCAATACTGCAGCTTCAGTAGTGACGGTGTGTGTGTGTGTGTGTGTGTGTGTGTGTGT